>NC_045981.1:32147218-32427379 GCF_010909765.2 Amblyraja radiata
GAGATACAGCGCGGAAACAGGCCCTTCTGCCCATCATCCAAAACTGACCAGCTATTCCTATAGTCTAGCACTATATTACACACTAGGGACAATTCACAATTTTTAACATAGCCAATTAACCTACAAACCTGTACATCTTTGGAGTGTGAGAGGAAACGGGAGCCCCCGGGGAAAACTCACATGGTCACAGGGAGAATTCCGTACAGACAGCACCTGTAGTCAGGATCGAGTCTAGGTCTCTGGCAGCAACTCCCTTAACATCAAGCCAGTGGATCAATCCTGGTTTCATTAGGAAGCAGGACTAGAAACATGTAGACAGCAAGAATGGCATGTAATAGGCAGAGTTAAGTTTCCCACCCCCAATGGATCTGCTCAATACTCTGCAGTCCTGCCACATCTAGATGTGAATGGTGGTGGACAAGTATGCAGCTCAGAGAGGAAGGTACACAAAAATGCTGGAGAAACTCAGCGGGTGCAGCAGCATCTATGGAGCTTTCTTAAACAGCTCAGAGCTGAGGCTGAAATAACAACTTAACATTGACAGGGCCCCGCCAGTGGTTGCAAAGGAAAAGGAATGCTAATGGCAGCACAGTAGCACAGCGGTAGAGATGCTGCATTACAGCACCAGAGACCCAGGTTCAATCCTGACTAGGGTGCTGTCTGAATGGAGTTTGTACGTACTCCCTATGACCACTTGTGTTTTCTCCAGTTTGATTTACTTCTGTGTTTAAGAAGGAACTGCAGATGCTGGAAAATCGAACGTACACAAAAATGCTGGAGAAACTCAGCCTTTGCAGCAGCATCTATGGAGCGAAGGAGATAGGCAACGTTTCGGGCTGAAACCCTACTTCTGTAACTTATACATTGTCCCTAGTGTGTAGGATAGTGCTAGTGTACGGTGGGCTGAAGGGCCTATTTCCACACTGTCACCTCTAAAGTCTAAAGTAAAGAAAAGACTGAAACAGTCATTGTCATGTTCAGCCAGAATTGCTGGATGGTTGATCATCTCAGCAGTCTCCTGAGATCCCCATCATTACCGAAACCCAGGCTTTGGCCAATTCAAATTACTTCCTGTGATATCATGAAGTAGATGAGTGAATGGCAAACTGTGAAGCCTGATGTACCAGAATGATCATGACTGCCATTGTGTGCTCCAGAATAATTATGTTCTAACCAAGATGTTTCAACCCTGGCATCGAGTGGACAATGTGGAAAATGGCCCAGATATGTCCAGTTCACAAAAGACAGGACAATTCTACTCTGGCTATTTACTGCATGAGCAGTCTACATTCAACATCACTAGCATTTCAAGGGCAATTGAGGTGAATAATAGATGTTGGTCTTGCCAAGAACATCTAGATCCCAAACGTTGAATAAACAAAGAAAATATATGGCGTTCACGAAAGCAATGAACAAATAAAAAATAGTGAGAGGTTTAAGTATTGATGTTTAAAGGGACCCTGGTGTCCTTGCCAGCAAATCACTGAAAGTTATTAATGCAGTTAGGAGGCCAAATGGCATGTTGGCTTTGGTTGCCAGAGGATTTGAACACATTTGACAGGCCCCGGAGACGTTGGAGCAAGAGGAGGAGTTTCTGGGCGGTGAGTTTTTAAATCGAGCGCGGGGCTTACCGAAATCTGTAACGTTCCACACTTCGTAGGAAGGAAGCCGCTGATTGGTTGAAGCAGACTAGAGGACGCAGCTGATTTTGTGCAACTTCAGGTTAGCATTTCTGCTTTCTGGTTAAAGGTACAGTGAGCTAAGGGTACAATGCTTTTGTTTTAGTAAAGGTACAGTTTAAAGGACAAGAGTGAGCAGCTGATTGTAAGTCAGATCCCTGCTGATTTCTTCCAGCAGTTTGTATTGTATTGTACTTGTATTGTATCAAGGGTAAGGCGGGAGAATGAAGGCCAGGGCAGTTTACTGTTCTGGATGTCAGATGTGGGTGGTCATGGAGTTGGATAGCCCTCCAGACGTCCATATCTGCGCCAGGTGCATCGAGATGGGGCTCCTAAGGGACCGTATTAGGAACCTGGAGCAGTAGCTCGATGACCTCTGTCTGGTCAGGGAGAGTGAGGAGGTCATAGAGAGGAGTTATAGGGAGGAGGTCACTCCAAGACCATGGGAGACAGACAAGTAGGTCACGCTTAGGAAGGGCAAGGGGCAGAGGCAGGGACTAGTGAGTACCCCAGTGTCTGTACACCTTGAAAATAAGTACTCCTGTTTGAGTACGGTTGGGGGGGACAGCCTGCCTTGGGGTAGCGACAGCGGCCGGGCCTCCGGCACAGAGACCGTCCCTGTTGCTCAGAAAGGTAGGGAAAAGAAGAGGAGGGCCATAGTAATTGGGGACTCTATAGTCAGGGGGTCGGATAGGCGATTCTGTCAGGAGACCCGGAAGGTAGTTTGCCTCCCTGGTGCCAGAGTCTCGGATGTGTTTCAACGCGTCCAAGATATCCTGAAATCAGAGGGAGAGGAGCCTGAGGTTGTGGTACATATAAGTACCAATGACATAGGTAAAAAAAGAGAAGTGGTCCTGAAGGGAGAATTTAGGGAGTTGGGAGGAGAGCTAAGGAAAAGGACCAAAAAAGTAACAATCTCAGGATTACTGCCTGTGCCACGCGACAGTGAGAGTAGGAATGGAGTGAGGTTTAGGACAAATGCACGGCTGAAGGACTGGTGCAGTGGGCAGGGATTCAAGTTTCTGGATCATTGGGACTTCTATTGGGGAAGGAGTGACCTGTACAGAAAGGACGGGTTACACTTGAACCCGAGGGGGACCAATATCCTAGCGGGGAGATTTGCAAAGGCTACTGGGGAGACTTTAAACTAGAATGGTTGGGGGGAGGGCCTCAAATAGAGAAAGCTAGTAGACAGAGTGTGAGGCAGGAGGCAGAGAAGGGAAGCACTCGGACCCAAAATCTAGGGGAGAAAGAAGAAAAAGAAAATAAACAGAGAATAAGAGGCGGTGGGTTTCTTAAATGTGTATATTTTAATGCTAGGAGCATTGTAAGAAAGGTGGATGAGCTTAGAGCCTGGATTGACACCTGGAAGTATGATGTTGTGGCGATCAGTGAAACATGGTTGCAGGATGGCTGTGATTGGAAACTAAATATTCCAGGATTTCGTTGCTTCAGGGGTGATAGAATTGGAGGGGCAAGAGGTGGAGGTGTTGCATTGCTTGTCAGGGAAGATATTACAGCAGTGCTTTGGCAGGATAGATTATAGGGCTCGTCTAGGGAGGCTATTTGGGTGGAACTGAGAAGTGGGAAAGGTGTAGCAACACTTATAGGGGTGTATTATAGACCGCCAAATGGGGAACGAGAATTGGTAGAGCAAATATGTAAGGAGATAGCAGATATTAGTAGTAAGCACAAGGTAGTGATTGTGGGAGATTTCAATATTCCACACATAGACTGGGAAACGCATTCTGTAAATGGGCTGGATGGTTTGTAGTTTGTAAAATGTGTGCAGGATAGTTTTTTGCAGCAATACATAGAGGTACCTACTAGAGAAGGGGCAGTGCTGGATCTCCTGTTAGGAAATGAGACAGGTCAGGTGGCGGAGGTATGCGTTGGGGAGCACTTCGGGTCCAGTGATCACAATACCATTAGTTTCAATATAGTTATGGAGAGGGTCAGAACTGGTCCTAGGATTGAGATTTTTGATTGGAGAAAGGCTAACTTTGATGATATGCGAAAGGATTTAAAAGGAGTGAATTGGGACATTTTGTTTTATGGAAAGGATGAAGAAGAGAAATGGAGGACATTTAAAGGGGAAATTTTAAGAGTACAGAATCTTTATGTCCCTGTTTGGTTGAAAGGAAATAGTAAAAATTGGAAAGAGCCATGGTTTTCAAGGGAAATTGGACATGGTTTGGAAAAAGAGAGAGATCTACAATAATTATAGGCAGCATGGAGTAAATGAGGTGCTTGAGGAGTATAAAGAATGTAAAATGAATCTTAAGAATGAAATTAGAAAAGCTAAAAGAAGATATGAGGCTGATTTGACAAGTAAGGTGAAAGTAAATCCAAAGGGTTTCTACAGCTATATTAATAGCAAAAGGATAACGAGGGATAAAATTGGTACATTAGAGAGACAGAGTGGACAGCTATCTGCAGAGCCAAAAGAGATGGGGGAGATATTGAACAATTTATTTTCTTCGGTATTCACCAAGGAGAAGGATATTGAATTATGTGAGGTAAGGGAAACAAGTAGAGTAGCTATGGATACTATGAGATTCAAAGAAAAAGAAGTACTGACACTTTTGAAAAATATAAAAGTGGATAAGTCTCCAGGTCCTGACAGGATATTCCCTAGGACATTGAGGGAAGTTAGTGTAAAAATCGCAGGAGCTATGACAGAAATATTTCAAATGTCATTAGAAACGCGAATAGTGCTCGAGGATTGGCGTACTGCGCATGTTGTTCCATTGTTTAAAAAGGGTTCTAAGAGTAAACCTAGCAATTATAGACCTGTTAGTTTGACTTCATTGATGGGCAAATTAATGGACAAGATACTTAGAGATAATATATATAAGCATCTAGATAAACAGGGTCTGTTTATCATGTCAACATGGATTTGTGCCTGGAAGGTCATGTTTGACTAATCTTCTTGAATTTTTGAAGAGGTTACTCGGGAAATTGATGAGGGTAAAGCAGTGGATGTTGTCTATATGGACTTTAGTAAGGCCTTTGACAAGGTTCCTCATGGAAGGTTGGTTAAGAAGGTTCAATTGTTGGGTATTAATGCAGGAGTAGCAAGATGGATTCAACAGTGGCTGAATGGGAGATGCCAGAGAGTAATGGTGGATGGCTGTTTGTCAGGTTGGAGGCAGGTGAATAGTGGGGTGCCTCAGGGATCTGTGTTGGGTCCACTGTTGTTTGTCATGTACATCAATGATCTGGATGATGGTGTGGTAAATTGGATTAGTAAGTATGCAGATGATACTAAGATAGGTGGTGTTGTGGATAATGAAGTAGATTTCCAAAGTCTACAGAGAGATTTAGGCCATTTGGAAGAATGGGCTGAAAGATGGCAGATGGAGTTTAATGCTGATAAGTGTGAAGTGCTACATCTTGGCAGGACAAATCAAAATAGGACGTACATGGTAAATGGTAGCGAATTGAGGAATGCAGTTGAACAGAGGGATCTAGGAATAACTGTGCATAGTTTCCTGAAGGTGGAATCTCATGTAGATAGGGTGGCAAAGAAAGCTTTTGGTATGCTAGCCTTTATAAATCAGAGCATTGAGTATAGAAGTTGGGATGTAATGTTAAAATTGTACAAGGCATTGGTGAGACCAATTCTGGAGTATGGTGTACAATTTTGGTCGCCCAATTATAGGAAGGATGTCAACAAAATAGAGAGAGTACAGAGGAGATTTACTAGAATTTTGCCTGGGTTTCAGCAACTAAGTTACAGAGAAAGGTTGAATAAGTTGGGTCTTTATTCTTTGGAGCGCAGAAGGTTAAGGGGGGACTTGATAAAGGTCTTTAAAATGATGAGAGGGATAGACAGAGTTGACGTGGATAAGCTTTTCCCATTGAGAGTAGGGAAGATTCAAACAAGAGGGCATGACTTCAGAATTAAGGGACAGAAGTTTAGGGGTAACATGAGGGGGAACGTCTTTACTCAGAGAGTGGTAGCTGTGTGGAATGAGCTTCCAGTGGAAGTGGTGGAGGCAGGTTCGATTTTATCATTTAAAAATAAATTGGATAGGTATATGGATGGGAAGGGAATGGAAGGTTATGGTCTGAGTGCAGGTAGATGGGACTAGGTGAAAATAAGTGTTCGGCACGGACTTGTAGGGCCGAGATGGCCTGTTTCCGTGCTGCAATTGTTATATGGTTATTATATGGTTATAAGAATAACAGCATTTTACAGTAATTATTGAGACTTTTGTGAGACCACACCGGATGTACTGTCTAGAAATTTGGTTTCCATACCTAAAAAAAATGTAACTCCTTATGGACGGGATATAGAATTTAGAGATAAAGCACCATGCCGACCAGCAATCACCCCATACACTAACACTATCCTGCACACTAGGGACAATTTACAATTTTTACCAATGCCAATTAACCTCCAAACCTGTTGGTCTTTGGAATGTGGGAGGAAACCAGCGCACCCCGAGAAAACCATGTGGTAACAGGGGAGAACATACACACTCCGTACAGATAGCATCCGTAGTCAGGATTGAAACCCGGGTATCTGGCGCTGTAACTTTATAATCAAAAAAAAGCCTGGATGTAATTGGAGATGTAAGATTTTAATATACCACAATGATTGTGAATCAATGTACAAATGGTCATAAACTTACTACTGTGATGTTGTTCCCATAGATTATCCAAATGAAGAATCTAATCTATAAGGAGAAAAATTAATGCAGAGTTGTGCTGTATCAAAAAATGGACAAATTATACTGAAATTTGTTGAGAACAATTTATATTCTGTGGCCTATTTCATTTTAGTACTTGGGAGACATTATTAAAGCACTTTTCATTCAGAAATATAGTTTCTTGCATGTTTGATGTTTTTAATCTATTTTCTACTTCCAAAGTTATTTTCTTTAACGTATGCTTTGCAATATTTTCCACTACACAAATTTTAATTATCAGGAAATATATTCCTTATTTTGTCTACAAATATCTCTTTAGTTAAACCCTGACCTTACATCTGAAAGACACTAGTAAACAAATGCAGAAGATTACTTTCAATTTAGCCGGATTGAGGTTGCAGGTAGTGGAAGCAGGTAGGGAGACTGACAAAAACCTCCGGGAACCGCACGGAAACCTTGGGTGGGGCGCAACGTCTCCAGAGGTTTCCGTTCAGGTTTCCTAAGTGGGACAGGGACATTAAGGTGAGAGTGGAAAAGTTTAAAGGAGATATGCGGGGCAAGTATTATTTTTGACACAGATGGTGGCAGGTGCCTGGAACATGCTGCCAGCGACGGTAGTGGAGGCAGATATGATGGCAGAATTCAAGAGACTTTTAGATTTGCAGGGAATGGAGGGATACTGTATGTATCATTTGCAGGCAGATGACATTAGTTTATCTTGGCAACATGTTTGGCACAGACATTGCAGTCCAAAGGGTTTGTTCCTGTGTTGTACTGTTCTATGTTTTATGTTTTATGTTCTAAGTTCTATTCACAGAAAAAAACAATGATCTGGAAGGTGATTACCATTGTTTTTTTCAAGGGTGGTTAGGGTGTAAAATGTATGTCAGTGATGCCTTATTTCCAAAAATGGAATAAATAAAAACAGACTATTAAGAAAGGAATGAGTTCCATCAGAATCTCAGATCATAATGTACTATGTCACTTAATATGAACCAAGATCTTTTGGGACAGTCCTTTCCATAAAGAATATATAAATCTGGAGGCAAGAGCATGGTAAATAAAGGTTTACCATTGTGCCTGATTTTAAATCTGATCAGATTGGATAGCATGCAAAACAAAACTTTACATTCGGTGGGCCAAAGGCCCTGTTTCCGCACTGTATCTCTAAAGTCTCAAGGATATTCTAAGTGACCTAGAAAGGCAGAGAAATTACAATCTCTGCTTCTCGAAGGCTATGCTAAGTTGCTGCTGCACTTTAGTAGCCAAGGGGCACAATGGGGTTTAACAACCACAATGCTCCTATAGTCATGAAAGCAATGCCTGTGAAAATGCATCTAATATTAAGGAGAAAAGGAGAAAGAAACTCAAGCTAACATATTTTTGCTATAAACAGCCTGTACCAATCATGTCTCATTTTTAATAGGAAAGAATGCAATTTTGATTGATATTATATGATACCAATAAGATACCAATATCTTTGTTATTGGCCATTGCTTGCATTGGACCTATTACAAAAAATTTACATGAATGTTTTTTTGAAAATGTATTGTAATCCAATTTTCAAATACTGTGCTACTGAAATGTAATTAAAATAGATTGTCATAACATGATAGCACACAAAATTGCAGAGACGTGGATGCAACCCAGGCCATCACATAGACCAGATTCCCCACCATTGCTGTTCTTCACCGCAGAGTGATGTTGTGATCATCTGAGAGAGTGAGACTGCCCGAGATAAAAAGGCAAAAGGGTGTGAGGTAAAGATAATGAGAAAAGAGGCATGAAGTGTGAAGCCAGAGGAAGGGACATAGGTGAAAGGGGAAGGGAGAAGGGGTATAGGGGACGGGATTCCGTGCAAGATGGGTGCACGTCCAGATAGGGCGCTGGAAGGAGATGGGGTGGGGTTGAGTGTGAGTCTGTGGAATTCTCTGCCTCAGAGGGCGATGGAGGCAGGTTCTCTGAATGCTTTCAAGAGAGAGCTAGATAGGGCTCTTAAAAATAGCGGAGTCAGGGGTATATGGGGAGAAGGCAGGAACAGGGTACTGATTGGGGATGATCAGCCATGATCACATTGAATGGCGGTGCTGGCTCGAAGGGCCAAATGGCCTTCTCCTGCACCTATTGTCTATTGTCTGTTGGGGGGAGGGGAGAAATAAGGCGGGGAGGGATTTGTTGGTTGGTTACCTAAAATTGGAGAATTCAATGTTATTGTTGTTGCTGTTATGATGGAAGACACTTACTTTACTTTAGTTTACTTTAGAGATACAGCGTGGAAACAGGCCCTTCGGCCCACTGCGTCCGCGCCGACCAGCGATCGCCCCATAAACTGGCATCATCCCACTAGGGACAATTTACAATTAACAGAGGCCAAATAACCCTCAAACCTGCACATCTTTGTACTGTGGAAGGAAACGAGAGCCCCCCGAGAAAATCCACACGGTCACAGGGAGATCATACAAACTCCGTACAGACAGCACCTGTAGTCGGGATCGAACCTGGGTCTCTGGCACTGGCAACTCTAGCACTGCGCCATTGTGCCATACTTGCATTATGGATTTATAAAATGCATCAAAAGCATGGTTTACAAATAGATTTTTATCAACTTGATCTGCGCTTAGTAAATTGTAATTCTAAAATTAGTGTAAATTATCTCTAATATTATTTTTTACCACATATTTCTTTTTGTTCAGGTGCCTTCCGTCACCGATTTATCGATTATATTCGACATAATATTCAACTCTTTCTGATGGCTAAGTCACATTTTTGTTTTTGTAGAGACTGATATATCAGCATGCACACAAAACACATTCCATAGTTTCTATCAATCTAACAGGATGCTAAGAGTGACATCATTTCACATCAATAGTTCCACTTATGCAACATCCAAAATTAACCAAATGTCATGCACTACTTTCCTGAATACGGCACTAAGCGTTTCCGTAATTCACACATCTAGGTTTTCTCAATAAAATTACTTCAACATTAAATTATTAAATGTAAGTTAATTAAACATTCAATTTATCATTCTTAAAACACAATTAATAAATAATGGGAATTAAAAGGCTGTCTTGCAAAGTTTGTCGTAAGTATTTAGTTTCCTCTTGACATCAATAAATGCTGCATTAAAGCTACGATTAAGAAACTGAATAAATCCACACTTCAAAAGATCACCTGCAAAAGGGAATTGGAGGAAAACGATCTGATCATGGCCTCTGAGATGATGTCTCGGTTTTGTCAAACCATGTGAAGGATCTGATCTGACAGCACAGAACAATGACACTACTATAATGGAATAACGAGGAACTGCAGACGCTGGTTCACACCAAAGATGGACACAAAATGCTGGTGTAACTCAGCGGGTCAGGCAGCATCCCTGGTGAACATGGATGGGCGACATTTTGGGTTGGAACCCTCAGGGATGCTGCCTGACCTGCTGAGTTTTTCCGACATTTTTTCTCACATGAGAATAATCCCAGGAATGATTGAGTTAACATATGAGGCTAGACAAAAATGCTGGAAAAACTCAGCAGGTGAGGCATCATCTATGGAGCGAAGGAAATAGGCGACGTTTCGGGTCGCGACCCTTCGGCACTGGGCCTGTACTCACTGAAGATTATAAGAATGAGGGATGATCTCATTGGATCTTACCGAATAGTGAAAGGCCTGGATAGAATTGATGTGGAGAGGATGTTTCCACTAATGGGAGAGTCCAAGACCAGAGACCATAGCCTCAGAATAATAGGGAGTGCCTTTAGAAAGGAAATGAGGAGAATTTCTTTAGTCAGAGAATCTGTGGAATTTATTCGTCAATGGAAATTTTAAGGTTGAAATCGATAAATTCTTGATTAGTAAGGGTGTCAGGGATTATGGGGAGAAGGCAGGAGAATGGGGTTGAGAGGGAAAGATAGATCAAGCATGAATGAATGATAGAGTAGACTTGATGGGCCGAATGGTCTAATTCTGCTCCTAGAACTTATGAACTTATAGAATAGAATAGAATGCCTTTTATTGTCATTCAAACAGCTTGGTTTGAACAAAATTGCATTTTCTACAGTCTTACATTACAAAAAAAAACCAAGACCCACACTTAACACAGTTTACATAATATCCATCACAGTGGATCTCCAACGTCTCCTCACTGTGATGGTAGGCAAAGTCTTATCTCTTTCCTTTGTTCTTCTCCCGTGGTCCAGCAGTCTAACTACAGGGAAGAGACTAACGGATTACTTCCCACCTCCCCCACCCCCCACATATACACAGCTAAAAAAAAAACTAGAGTCAAGACATACATTTAACGAGACAAAAATAAAAAAAAGACAGACGGACTGTAGTCGAGCCGCGACCGTTAGATGCCACCACACCATCACCACACCACACTATCATGTTACATTCATTTTGCTTCTGGAAAGACACAGCCCTCGTTTCACTACAATGGTTCAACAAGTGGTCCGGAGGGCAAGGCGCACAGCCACTAGGGTCCGTAGGGGGAGGAGTGGCTCTGCTGTCAGCTACCAAAGGACTGGTGACGGGATCTAGCGAGTGGGCAGGGCCGAAGATGGCCTGGTTGGGTTGCTCCTAGGCCTGGCCAAGCTAGTCATCCGCGAGTCACGATGCCAAGCAGAAGAGGGCTTTCCCCGAGCCAGCGGTGGCCTCAATAGGCCTGACTTTGGGGTGAACACGGGGTGGGGACTGGACATTGTGCCTTCCTCCACAGTGCTATCCACTGTGGGGGGATGATTTTTTTTTTGTCTAACTGTAGTCTTGTAGGTCTGTGTCCAAGATGGCTGCCGTGAAGGGAGAGTGGACGCTGGCACGATTTGGTTGCCGCTGCTCTCTCTTCACACTGTGTTTTTGATTTTCTGTTTTGGATTGAATTCTGTTTTTAATTTGTGTCATTGTGATGTCTTTAATTACTTGTTTTACTCCGATTATATGTTTTTATTCCGATTACTATGTAAGGTGTCCTTGAGATTTTGTATGAAAGGCGCCCATTAAATATAAAATTTATTATTATTATTATTATTAGATGCTCACCCCTTTACCGGGGAGTACGTCCGCTCCCGGGTAATGTAAGAGAGGGACATCGTTTTAAAGTAATTATTTAGTATTTTTGTAAGGATTGTAACATAGTTGTTTGAAAATTTAGATAATTTGGTGATTTTGTACTATGGTGGTGGGTGTGCTACCACGGTTTTGTTTTTTTGGAGGGTTTTGTATCGTGTTCGTAATTAAGTAAATTATTTTTTGATAATAAATTAAAATTACATTTTTTTTTTAAAGTCAACAAATAACTAGATTTTAAATTGGCCTTCCAACCACTGTATTTTTTTTAATTTTGGCTTGGTTCTATTAGATAAAGCATGCTAGAAATTCAAGGCCACAGAAGTAAAATAATTATTTTGTATATTTTCTCACAATACAATCAATAAATACGTTGTTTGATCTTAAATGGGGGGTTCCAAACTGACTTTACACCACCCGCACTTTATATACAAATTTGGTGTTTTTGATTTTAATAATTAAAACAAACAATCTTGTTCCATCCACTCTCTTTTGGGAGAACAAAGCAGAGAGAACCCACTCTGTTAGTATTGTGATACCATTGGATTGAAGTCAATCCCAATGTGGACAATGTACTTTGTCTATGGACCTGATGAGCTATAATCCTGAGAACCATATTTTGTACTCTTTATCTTCCCCTTTGTTTTATCTATTCTACTCGAGTTTGATTTGATTGTATTTATGGTATATCTGATTTGTTTGGATGGCGTGCAAAACAAACCTTTTTACTATACCTCAGTACATGTGATATTAATAAATCTAAAAAATCTAACCCTTTATTTTTAGTTTTAGCTTTAGTTTAGAGATAATAATAATAATAATGGATGGGATTTATATAGCGCCTTTCTAATACTCAAGGCGCTTTACATCGCATTTTTCATTCACTCCTCAGTCACACTCGGTGGTGGTAAGCTACTTCTGTAGCCACAGCTGCCTATGGGGCAGACTGACGGAAGCGTGGCTGCCAATCTGCGCCTACGGCCCCTCCAACCACCACCAATCACTCACACACATTCACACACATTCACACACAGGCAAAGGTGGGTGAAGTGTCTTGCCCAAGGACACAACGACAGTATGCACTCCAAGATACAGTCGCTTCAGCCCACTGAGTCCATGCTGACCAGCGATCACCCATAATCTATCCTACACACAAGGGACAATTTGCAGAAGCCAATTAATCTACAAAACAGCACGTCTTTGGAATGTGGGAGGAAACCGGAGCACCTGGACAAACCCCACGTGGTCACAGGGAGAACACACAAACTCCGTACAAACGGCACCCGTGGTCAGGATCAAACTTGGCGCTCTGGCGCTGTAAGGCAGCAACTCTACCGCTGCACCACTATGCACTCCGGTTCCACCAGCACTTTTTGTTTTGAACAGATGTCCACTTTGCAAGAATGTTAAAACACATTGTAGACATAAAACATTAAATTTGGTATTGAAGTGAATGACAAGCACTGTACCTTTGGAGCTCTCTTAAAGTAGCAGAGATTTTCAGGCTGTGACCCAGCACATACAGTGTGGCCAAGATATCAGCCCATTGAACCAATTCCCCTAAAGGACCACCCTTCGACACGATGGGACTGAAAACATCTCCTGCTTCCTCCGTCAAGAAACCAAGGTGGACCAACATCTGCAAAGACAGAAATTTGACACATTACAAGAGTTCCTTGATTTTACAACCACAATTTGATTCATCAACGTTGATTAACAATCTGGATCTTATCTATGCAACTTCCACCAAGCTTGAGAACTAAGAGATAAAGGTTTCATGCTATGAGGAAGCTCATCTTGAAACCATTCAGCTCCATAGTCAAGAGCAAAGTGAGTCAAGAGTATTTAATCGTCATAGGTACCAGCAATGGAACAATGAAATTCTTACTTGTTGCAGTTTAACAGACCTGCAATAACACACAAATAAATATGTAATAACCAATAATACAATCATTTAATAAGGCGAAAGGGGTAAGGTTTAATAGGAACCCTCTTCAATCCGAGGGTGGTGGATATATGAAACGAGCTGCCAGATGAAGTAGTTGAGGCAGCTACTACCATAGCATTTAAATGGGGCATCTTGGTCAGGCATGAGTTGGGCCAAAGGGCCTTTTTCCATGTTTTATGAGGCTAAGCAAGTTGTAGTAAAACTAAAAACAGAGTCCATAGAAGGTCAGAGTTGCTGAGATGGTAGTTAAGAGGCTGTCCCACTTGGGCGACCTAATTGGCGAGTTTAGAAGAGTTTTAAAAAATGGCATGTTGAAGACCTCGTTCGACTATGTAGAAGACCTCCTTCGACTATGTTGAAGACTAGCTATGACTAGCTATGACTAGCTACGACTAACTTCGGGGAAATTGGACACCATATAGTGGAGAGTGAAGACGACCTCCTTCGATCTCCTTCGACCTCCCTTCGACTAAGATGAAGACTACCTTCGACTACCTTCGACTACCCTCGATTACCTACGACTAACATGCCGACCTACTGCAACCTACTATGACTAAACCTACGAGTAAAGAAAGTATTGATTTTTTCCATGGCGACCTTTTTTTACTCGCGGGCATTTTTCAATATATTGAAAAAAACGCGTAACCTAGCTGAGGCCTTAAGTACAAAGAGACCACTCTCGAGCATGAAGGAGAGTTACAAAGACCTCCTACGACCTCGTGTCGACCATGCTGCGAGTATGAGTCGGGGGCAAACTCGCCAGAACTCGCGGATTAGGTCGCCCAAGTGGAACAGGCCCTTTAGTGTTGTGCAATGTTCATAAACCTAATTCTTTGTGAGAAAATGCTATTCTTAAACTTAGTGGTTTTGGTTTCAATGTTCCTGATGGTAGCAGTGAGATAAGAGCATGGTCTGGGTGCCATGGGTCTTTGATCATGATGGCTGTCTTTTTGAGGCAATTCCTGGTTTAATTTCAATGTATCTAGATCTTCACTGCATGAAAACCATGATTTATCTCCTATAGAATGAATTGAGCTTCCCTGTTGCCTTTATGATGATTGCTTGCACTAGTGTGTGGAGTGTTTCTGTATGCGAGTTTCAGCAGATATTCTAAAGATAAAGATATTCTAAAGAAACAAAGTTTTCGGCAAAATAACACGGTTCGTGGTTTGAACAGCATTTCAGTTTTGTCTGTTTCACGTGTAGTGAGCAATTGGAATCAATAAACAGTTACTGAAATGTCCACTTAATCTTTTAAAAAATGCATTCTTATCTAATCTGCTGGTTAGTAAACAGACTATAGTAGAGTGACATGAATAATGAGGCAATAACATTGCAGCACAGCCAACCATGTCCTGCACTAAGAAAATGTCATCTCAGTTGTAATAAAGCATTAATAAGGCATGGCCAAAGTTTGCAGTGCAAATACAATACCATTTGTCACAGCAACTGACTCTTTCATGTACATGAGCTTCCCCCCATTCCGCTGACTTTCTTATTGAATTGGCACTACACTCTCATTCCCAACCCAAACCTTCCCACTTTTCCTCTCCTCCACTCAATATTTCAAAGAGCTGCACTCAGAGAACACAAACTGCCTCAGACTCAACACTTCTGAATAAGGAAACATTCTGCCCCTCTTCCTTCCTCTGTTTGCTCATCTCTCAGCCCTGAGTGCCATAGTTCCCTTTTATCCTCTCACTTCCCCCTTGCCCCTTCCACCCATATCCCTCCCCCCCTGCTATCCATTTCATTCCTTGTAATCTGTGCTTATCTTACAGTTTTTTGTCCCATTTTCACCTCCGGCCATTGTCACTTACTTCACCCACTTGTCAATTAACCCCCACCCTTCATTTGTATCTACCTATCACTTAGTCACAAGGAATGCTGGAATCCTATGCAGAAAACAAAGTGCTGGAGTAACTCGGCGGGTCAGGAAGCATCTCTGGAGGCCATGGATAGGCAACATTTCAAGTTGGGACTCTTCTTCAGTCTCTTGTCCCACCCTCATCTCCCTGATCTAGCTTTCTCTCCCCAACTCTCTCCAGGGTGGCACAATGACACAACGGTAGAGTTGCTGCCTTCCAGCGCCAGAGACCCGGGTTCGATCCTGACTACGGGTGCTAGTCTGTACAGAGTTTGCATGTTCTCCCTGTGACTGCGTGGGTTTCCTCCGGGTGCTCCGGTTTCCTCCCACACTCCCAAGATGTGCAGGTTTGTCGGTTAATTGGCTTGGTAAAAATTGTAAATCGTCCCAAGGGTCCGTGTACAGGGATGTTCGCTGGTCGCTGGCTGAGGGACCTGTTTGCACGCTGAAAGTCTACAGTCTAAAGTCTAAAGAAAGTCATTTAAAAAAAGGCAATAAGTAAAGTGACATTACTGTAAATGGGCGCAATCTGGAAATTATGTACCAGCAGTGTTGGGAGGAATATAAATGTACACATATTTAAAGTACCTCCAGAAGTTCACAATATTGAAGATTATTTATTCTTATTGGAGATTGTGTGACACAATCTATTGTGTTACAGAACAAAAGGGACCACTGTAGAAGTTCCATAGCCGTGTTTATACAATTGTCAGGCCACGAGTGAGATGATGGCATTTAATGCTGACCTTTATGAAAGCACCTGCAAAATACCAGTACATGTGACACTAAACTAAACTGAAAACTCAGTAATCTCTGTGGCATTCATTTTATTCTGGTGTCAGACAAGGGTAGGGGCATTGATTTAAACTTGACAGCTCTTAAAGGAAAATATCACGGTGGGGATGTGTGCAAGAGCTTCTGTAATCTTACATTTACAGTGCCATTTAAAGCAAGTAAGGGTGGTTCACCGACCTGTATCTTCTGAGGCTCAAACAACTGCAGATGCTGGAATCTTGAGCAAAACACAAAGTGCTGAAGTAACTCAGTGGGTCAGGCAGCAACCATGGACGGGAGATGTTTCAGGTTGGGAACCCTGGGTGTGTGGGAATTGGCATGTCCTAACTGACCCTGACCACGTGCAAGATAATCGAACATCGTTCTGCATCACTTCCAGATTCTTGAGATCTAGTAATGAATGACACAACTGTCTCCTCTCATTGCCTTCTGAGTGTGAGAACAATGCACTCATGCTGGATCAAGGCATTTAGTAGAGGCACAAGGAATCGCAATGAAGCAATAAGTTGGAGACACAAGGAATCAAGTGTTCTTTTCAGGGACGCACAGTGGCGCAGCAATAGAGTTGCTACCTCACAGCGCCAGAGGCCCGGGGTTAATCCTGACTACGGATGCTGTCTGTTCGGAGTTTGCACATTCTCCCAGTGACTAGTTGGGTTTTCTCCGGATTTTTCCCACACACCAAAGACGCACAGGTTTGGCAGGTGAATTGGCTTATGTAACATTGTAAATTGTCTCTAGTGTGTAGGATAGTGCTAGGATACGGGGTGATCGCTGGCCGACATCGACTTGGTGGGCCAAAGAGCCTGTTTCAACACTGTATCTCTAAAGTCTAAAGTAAAGTCTAAGGTAATCGCAGTGGAGCAATAAAATGGAGGGACAAAGCCTTTAGTGCATTGTCGGAATGTAGCCCATTCATTTGATCTTTTACAATGATCTTTTGGCCGAGTTCTCAGTCACCTTGACAATAACATGCAGTAACAATGCTCTTCCTCTTTAAAAGGAGCAGCTTTAATCGGTGTTGTCTCTGCACAAAATTGTCCTCTCTGCCAAGGTAGTCTTTAGTTCAGTTTAGTTTAGAGATACAACACGGAAACAGGCCCTTCGGCCCACTGAGTCTGCACCAAATAGCGCCGTACACTAGCACTATCCTACACATTAGTAATAATGTACGAATTTTACCAAAGCCAAATCAACCTACAAACCTCTGTCTTTGGAGTGTGGGAGGAAACCAGAGCACGCGTAGAAAATCCACACAGTAACTGGGAGAATGTACAAACTCCCATATATATAGACAGCACCCATTGTAAGGATTGAACCCGGGACTCTGACGATGCAAGGCACCAACTCTACTGCTGTGCCATCTTGCCACAGTCTTCAAGTCAAGTCAAGTTTATTCGTCACATACACATACGAGATGTGCAGTGAAATGAAAAGTGGCAATGCTCGCGGATTGTGCAAAAAGACAAACAAACAAACAACCAAACAAACTACTAACAGAATGGAACAGAATCACATATTCGTTTTCATATTAAATATTGTGGGCGGAAGAAAAAATGGAATAAAACAGCAATCCTCATGCTGTAATCATATAACGAGGGTTAGCAGAGCAGTGCTCTGCCCAATTCAGTTGATATGAGCAAGAAGGAACTGCAGATGCTGGCCATACATTGAAGATAGACACAAAATCCTGGAGCAACTCAGCGGGACAGGCAGCATCTCTGGAGAGAAGGAATGGGTGATGTTTCGGATCGGGACCCTACTTCAAACCAGACAGTCTGAAACTATTCAGTTTATTAGTATGGAATTGACTGCAAGGTTTCTATAAGCCCTGCGCAATGCAGTTGTCAATGTTATTTAAACTTATAAGAACAGCTGAGGATGCTTACATGATGTTGTTAGCTAATGCATAATAAGTCTGTCAGGTATTTTTTTTGGCTAATGGACATCACAACATAATAGCTCACAAATTAATTTAGCTAACTGTTTTTCCCAATGAAATTGAAGATCTATCTTTTCTGTGGTAAAACATGACAATTGCAATTTCAGTGCTGGTTTCATCTTACTCTTGAGATTCATCAAGCCATTCACTCCTCATTCTGATGTGTTTTCAAGGGGTTTAGACTAAGTGGTCCCTGCAGTAATCATTGTTGTGTGCTTCCAGGACAACTGGGTGTTTCAAGCAGCATTAGATTGAGATCCTGGTTGGTTAAGGCATGTATTTAGTTTTCATTCATCTAATCAAAATACAATGCACTCTCCCAGCTAATACTTCCATCTCAGTCCACATCAAGGCCCAGATCTGGCCACCAAATGGTCCACACAATTCCCCAGGGCGGCATAGTGGCGCTGTGGTAGAGTCGCTGCCTTATCCTTGGGACTAATAATGAGTCAATAGAGGTCAGGCCTCTATTTCATTTGTGGATCTGGGTGGCGCAGTGGAAGAGTTCCTGCCTTACAGCACCAGAGACTCGGGCTTGATCCTAACTATGGGTGCTGTCGCTACGGAATTTGTACATTCTCCCCGTGACCTTTCTCTGGGTTTTCCGGTTTCCTCCCACATTCCAAAGACATACAGGTTTGTAGGTTAATTGGCTTTAGTAAAGATTGTAAATTGTTCCTTGTGTGTAGGATAGTGCTAGTGTACGGGGATCGCTGGTCGGCACGGACTCAATATGCCAAAGGGCCTGTTCCCACGCTGTATCTCTAAACTAAACTAAACATTTAAGATTTCCGACAGATCTGTCTTTCTCATACAAGATCTACAAATAATACCGCTGGAAGTTTATGTCTTTACCTTACTTGTACATCCATCTCTGACATTAGATCATCCAATCTCGTGGCATTTCATAAAAGATAATATGCCATTTCTCAAAAAGGTATCAAGAACAGGAGAAACAAGAACAAGCAATATTGTTTTTTGAGGTCAGATATACTGTGGGGGCTCAGGGAAATGTGTGAATGCTTTCCTTTGGTCTTGATTCTATGATCAGCGTGTTCTTCTCAAAGGAACTCAGTTTATATTCCCAAGATGATCTCATGAAAAGAACCAATTTGGTTGCCTACTCTTCCGTTTTATTTGACATGGTGTTGGATAATCTGAGAATATTGACGGGTTAAAAGGATATTCTTCTCTCTACTTTCACAATTGATCAGTCTATCCATCGGGCTGAACATACATCTGATAAAACAAGGGCCGCTGTTTGGCATTTGCATGCGTGTCAATAAAGCCTAGTTTTTATAGACCTTGTGGTTTCGTACACCATTTTCATCTGCACAAATCATTAAAAGTAAGAAAAATTAATCTTATGCAGAGGAATTAGCAGCAAAGATACTTGTTAAGAAGTAAAGTGGTTTTGAATTCTACAAACTTTTTCATGCAGATTATTTCAAATGATTTTTCAGTTCTGCTTTTATTTTTCAAGCAACCATCAAAATTCGAATCTAACAGCGACGTAAATTGTTTTCATCCTTGAGTTTGGAAAATATATTTATTCCCCCTTTGCACGATAGTAAAAATGTGGAACAAACTCCCCATTGATTTGGAGTAGATTAGCACAATCAAAATGGCCTGAGATCATAACCTGCTGAGTACTGACAACTGAAAAGATGTTGAACACTATTAATCATTTATTTTAGGGGAAGACTGGAACTTAAAATGAAGGAGAATTTTGCTGTTACTTCAGTGAGAATCTATACTATGATTTTATTTTTATTTTAGTGGCGTAGGTTCCTCGCAGCGCCAGGGACCTGGGTTCATAAGGTCAAAAGTGATAGGAGCAGAATAAGACCATTCGACCCATCGTCTACTCCGCCATTCAATCATGGCTGATCTATCTCTCCCTTCTAACCCCATTCTCCTGCCTTCTCCCCACAACCTCTGACACCTGCACTAATCAAGAATCTATCTATCGCTGCTTGCTTGAAATAAATGCTCGGTTTGATCCTGACTGCTGGTGCTGTCTATACAGAGTTTGTACATTCTCCCTGTGACCACGTGGGTTTTCTCTAGGTGCTCCGGTTTCCTCCCACACTCCAAAGATGTACGGGTTTGTAGGTTCGTTGGCTTCAGTAAAATTGTAACTTGTCCCTTGTGTGTAGGATAGTGTTAGAGTACGGGGTGATTGCTGTTCAGCTCGGACTCGGTGGGCCGAAGGGCCTGTTTCCGCGCTCTATCTCCAAAGTCTGCAGGACAAGGTTTAGGATTAGATTAAAGATGAACATAAGAGGTGAAATGCATTTCAGATGCAGCAGTTTTGACGCAAATTCTCAAATTATCTTTTTTTTTACATCTTTAATCTGTCCACAGATTATGCCATTAAAAAAAAGCAATGCAGATGAGTAAGCCTACCAAAAACATTAGAAAACAAGAAAAGTACAGCACAGGAATAGGCCCTTCGACCCACGATGTATATGGCCAAACTTGATGCCAAAATAAACAAAACTCATTTTCCCGCATATGATTCAAATCCTTCATTCCTTGCATATCCAAAACCCTCAAATGCCACTATCATATCTGCCTCCACCCTTTCTGTAAAACACATGCCCTGCACATCTCCCCTGAACCTTTCCCTCTCACCTTAAAGCCATGCCCTCTTACCTTTAACATTTCCACCCTGGGAAAAAGATTCTGTCTACTCTAACCATATCCCACATAATTTTCTACATTTCCATTACTCCTTTCATCCTTTGGTGTTCCAGAGAAAACAATCAAAGTCTAGCCAAACTTTCCTTGGAGACAATGCCATCCTAATTCATACAGCATTTAATAGGAACCTGTAGGGGTCATTTTTCCATACAATGTGTGGTCGGTGCATGGAACGAGCTGCCAGAGGAGGTAGTTGAGGCAGGTACTATTGCAACATTTAAGAAACATTTGGACAGGTACATGCATAGGACAGGTTTAGGGGGATATGAGCTTAACGCAGGCATATGGAACCAGTGTAGATGAGACATGTTGGTTGGCGTGGGCAAGTTGGGCTTAAGGGCTAGTTTCCACACTATAAGACTATGACTTTATGACTCATTCTAGTAAACCTTGTCTTCCCTCTCAATTACAATTGATACTTTATGGCTAAATAAGAACAGTGCAGTTGATCTGTTTTGGTTTAAATCATTACGAATCATATTTGATCTTATCCGTTCACCTTTTTCCGTTGCCTTTTTCTCATCTCAAGTTTTTGATCGATGTTCTGAGCAGCCAAAATCCACTGTGTTGACAACCTTCTGATGCGTTTTTTCATAAATATTAGCGATTCCTTTCCACTACCCATGAGTTCGAGAAGTTGTGCAAAATCCTTTCGATAAAATGCCTTCTGCTGTAAGAGAAACATATAATCTATGTGAAATGTCTGAAAATAACAGAAAGTGAGTTTCTTATAACTCCAGTTAGGATTTGCTGAAGTATGTACAATACAATATAATACAATACAATTTATTGTCATTTGAGCCTCAGTGAGGCTCAAACGAAATTCTGTTTCCACAGCCATACAAACAAAGACAATTTCCTAGACATACACACAATTTAATTCACACAAACATCCATCACAGTGGACCCACTGTGATGGAAGGCAAAGTCTTTTTTCTCCCCTGTTCTCCATTTCATCAATAAAAAATAATTCATGCAGGCTGCAAACCAATCTGTTCCATGAATCTTAGAGGAGGGTATAATATTTATAGAGTCGAGGGAGTCACTACTGGTTTATTGTTATGTGCCCAAAATGGAACAATTATTTAATTCTTACTTGCAGCACTGCAACGGATATGTAAACACGAGAGAGGAGAGAGAGAGAGAGAGGAGAGCGAGAGAGAAGAGAAGAGAGAGATGAGAGAGATAGAGAGAGAGAGAGAGAGAGAGAGAGAGAGAGAGAGAGAGAGAGAGAGAGAGATGGAGAGAGAGAGGGAGAGAGAGAGAGAGAGAGAGAGAGAGAGAGAGAGGGAGAGAGAGGAGGGATGGGGAGAGAGAGGAGAGAGGCGGAGAGAGAGAGAGGAGAGAGAGAGAGAGAGAGAGAGAGAGAGAGAGAGAGAGTGAGAGATAGATAGATAGATAGATTATTTGGAGGTTATAGTGTTTAATAGCCTGATGGTTGTAGGGAAGAAGCTGCTCCTAAACCTGGACATTACAATTTTCAGGCTCCTGTACCTTCTTCCCGATAGCAGGTGAAATGAGAGTGTGGCCAGGGTGGTGTGGGTCTCTGACGATGCTGGCTGCTTGCTTGAGGCAGCGACTTCATTTGCATGCTATCCAATGAAATTAGATAATACTATACATAACCACAATCAAGTCAAATTCCGGTACAATAGGTGGAGCAAAGGGGAAGATACAGAGTGCAGAATATAGTTCTCAGCATTATAGTGCATCAATTCCATAAAGTCCAATGTCCGCAATGGGGTACAGATAAATCGAACAGTACCCTAGGACTGTACTGAAGCCTGATAACAGTGAAGAAGAAGCTGTGCCTGAGGGAAACCTGTAACAGAGGGGAGGAAGCCAGATAACTGTGGGGAAGAAGCTATTCACCACAAAGCTAGGGCAACAATTGTTATTATTTCCGAAGACACATTTGAGATGGCAACATATAAGAAGATTAAGATATTAATTCCATTACAGTTGAAATAAACCTGAGAAAGAAAATGATGTAACCAGGACTCACTAGATTGATACAAAATACAAGATGTTATAACAATAAACAATCTCTTGAAAATAATGTTCAAAAAACATTTAGAAAGGACTATTCATTCTGTGAGCTAACAAAGCAAAATAATAATCATATACTTATTAAAAGTCTGATCTTGCACGTGTGTATATGTGTGTGTATATGTGGTTGTCTTTACATCTTCACAAAAACACTATGTGGTAATGATTACATTTTTACATATTCTGATTTACATATTTCCCCTTGTCCAAGAACACCTTCACTGAACATTTTATGCTTTATTACTCGATTTATTACAATAAAAATAAGTAAGGTTTAAAAACATCAAAAGACTTTGAATTTAAAATGACCAGCTTTCACTGATGACATCACAATAGCTCGGCTAGCAGTAATCAGCTTCACTGAAGATTTAATCCTATATTTCACGTCATTTGCGATTAAGGTTTTAAAAAATGCCAACTTTAACAAGATTTTTACATATTCTGATTCACATTTCCCCCCCTCTAGGCAGAGATCACTTTCACTGAACATTTGATGCTTTATTTCTCGACATATTACTAATTAAAGTTTAAAAAAATCTAAAGACTTTAAATTTAAAACGACCAGCATCTACTGATGACATCACAATGGCTCGGCTATCAGTGAGGACACAGGAACACTCTGAACTTTTCACCTCACAGGGGGAGGGCAAATTGCTATTGCAACATGCAGGGAAGTGCAATTGGAATTTTTTTTAAAGCCCGCCACTGCTCTGGGAGGCAGGGGAGTGCTGAAATCTTATGTTCAGGAATGGCTTGAGCTGGAGGACCACGCCTCCTATGGGGGCTATGGGTCAGGAACGCGTGCGTTTGGTCTAGTAGCAAATAAAAACAACATTTTGTTGAGATATAGATATTCAATATAGTTTCACAGTCATACAGCACAAAAACAGGCCCTTCGTCCCTATTCGTCCATGCCGACTAAGATGCCCTATATAGGCTAGTCCCATTTTCCCGTATTTGGCCCGTATCCCTCTAAACCTTCACTGTCCATGGAACTGTCCAAATATCTCTTAATTGTTATCATTGTATCTGCCTTAAATGCTTACGGAAAAATACATGTACAATTACACCGAGCTCAGGTGCTATTGAATAATTTATTGAACACTTAAAAAAGTGTCCAAGGCAATTAAGTAAAACTACCTGTGCGGAATTCTCCAAGTGACAACATGACGTTTATTTGTTTACGGTCTTGACGTTACTTTCTATAATCCAATAGAGTTACAGCTACAGATGCAGATCGAAAAACATTGTAAGGGCTGTAGAGGTACATTTGGGGATCGTTAATACATCCTTAGCTTATGACAGGAATGTTTAGTTTAGTTTATTTTATTATCACATGTACTATGGTACAGTGAAAAGCTTTTGTTGCCTGCTAGTTGGTGATAGGATGGTTCAGTTGCCTGACAGCAGCTGGGAAGAAACTGTCCCTGAATCTGGAGGTGTGCATTTTCACACTTCTATACCTCTTGCCTGATGGGAGAGGGGAGAAGAGGGAGTGACCAGGTATGACTCATCCTTGCTTATGCTAGTGGCTTTGCCGAGCGAGCGTGAAGTGGAAATGGAGTCAATGGAAGGGAGGTTGGTTTGTGTGATTATCTGGGCTGCGTCCACAATTCTCTGCAATTTCTTACGGTCTTGCGATGGAATGCTGAACCGTAAACAGAAAATGCTGTTCTTGAGTTGGTGGTACGTGTTTTCTGCACGTAAACCAGCATCTGCAGTTCCTTGTTTCAACATTATTAATGATGTGTAAAATGAAGAATGATAAACTTCCCATAGAAATAGCAGGTTCTTACCCTCAAGACTATATTTCCTGACTCTATCCACTTAAAATTAAAATCAAATCTTTGATACTAATAATAATAAATTGGACTTTATCTTGCACCCTACATTATCTTGCACTATGCGTTATTCCCTTTATCCTGTATCTGTACACTGTGGATGGCTAGATTGTAACCATGTATAGTCTTTCCGCTGACTGGATTGCACGCAACAAAAAGCTTTTCACTGTACCTTGGTACACGTGACAATGAACTTAGGGGCCTGTCCCATTTAGGCTATTTTTTGGCGACAGTCATAGTCGTAGCAGGTCACATGGAAAACTGGTGACTGGACCCCTCTTCAACATAAAATTTGAAATAGAATCATTACTTTAACAAAAAAAAAAACCAAAGTCAGCACCGGTGATAACCTACGTCCCCCGGCGACAACCTACGTTAACCTGGCGACAACTATGACAGCACCTACATCAGGAGAAGTCAAGCTACGCTCATTGGCGTCAAACCCACTGTCGCCGACTGTCTTCGAAAAATGTTCAACGTGCTGAATATCCAAGGGCGACCAGAAAGACGCTACGGCTCTTTGGGCGACTGAGGAGACTACATACACAACCATACAGGCGGCACCCCGGTGACCATGTGGCGACAGCCTAGTCACCTGTAGTCGCCTACAAAATAGCCTAGTGGGACAGGCCCGTAAACGAATAAATTAGCATTTTTATACTATTGTATACTTGATCTAATACCTCAAAAAGTCAGAATTAAATCTACAAATAAAGGGATGCTATATTCCTCAGTTTCCTTTCACTCGAGTAAAGGAGTCAGAGGTGATAGAGTTGAAAACCAATGGACAGGAAACAAAATGGCAAACAAATTTAATTTATGTTTCCAAAGCCTCTCCCCAAGAACATTGCTTCCTTGATCAATCTGGTCAAAGAACCTTCTATACAACATAGAACAACACAGTACAGGAATATGTCTTCAGCCTACAATGTCCATGCTAAACATGATGCTGCATAAACTAGTCTCATCTGCCTGCACATGATTCATATCCCTCCATTCCCTGCACGTTCAAGTAGCTATCTAAGAGCCTTATCTAACGACAGAACCATTGTGGCGTTGTGAATGTTCAGTCTGCTGCAAATGATAAATGGTGAGCATTATACAATAAATTACTCGCTGAGATGAAACCTGTCAGATTCAGATAATGATTATCAACTTGGTTAAACCAACATCTTGGCCCATATCTTAGTTTTAATTCTGTAAAGAGCCTGAATTGTGGGATACATAGTTCAATTAATCTTTATCAGTGAGTGCCACATCGTGTTCTATTGCAGTGACAATAGCACAACTAAATCAGCACCATATTTTGCATCTTAAAGTTCACGAGACCTGCTTGTTTAAATGTCCTTGTGTATTCTGTATACATTAAATGAGGTGCAGGGAGCATACTCATAGAACATAGGACAGTGCAGAAGAGGAACAGGCCTTTCAGCCCACCATGTCTGTTCCAAAGATGATAAACTAATCACCTCCACTAGCACGTGATCCATATTGCTCCATTCCCTGCATATGCCCATCTAAAAGTCTATTAAACGTGACTATTGTACCTGCCTGCACCACCACCCCTGGCAGTGCATTCCAGGCATCCACTACCATGGAGAACCACAGTGGCACGTTGCTTTAGAGGGGTGTTTGAGACAATATAATGAGGCTGACACTAAGAAATAATGTGAATAAAATTAACTTTCACTTAGATTTGTGCAGCACATTAGTTTGTGTTATAAAATTACCCTGACCATAAGCAAAACAATTAAGGCAATGGAAATTTAGTTTAGTTTAGGCATACAGTGTGGAAACAGGCCCTTCGGCTCACTGAGTCCATGCCAACCATAATCGCCCATAAACTTGTTCTATCCTACCTGCTAGGGACAATTTAACAGGGTTTTAAACAGGGTAGATAAAGCTACTATGAATCCAATCACAAGTCTGCAGTTCCACACAGGAGTTCCACCAATGAGTTGCGAGCACTGTACGAAGAGTATGAAGCACTCCAAATAAATGGATATTTTATTCTTGCAATTTTTACTCGGCACAATTTCTGGATATTTGTTACATTTTCTGACCTTGTCCTACAAAGAAATTCATTGATACTTCATACCGTCCTGTACTTCAAATTGGATAATTCAATTTTCAGCAATAATAATTGGCTTGCCAGGTAATAATACAAATCACTAACAAGGCATATTTATTATATTGAAATAATACTTCTTGCTTGTCACCCCTGTATTATAGTCTCTTTTATAGCTACACTGCACAAAAAAACATCAAAAGCAATCCCTAACTTTTTTTTTCATGATGCAGAATTCGAACATCAGTGCCCAACAGAGGATTCATCCGTAACGATGACATTACTAATAAGATAAATAATTTAATGTTATCGATTCAGGTACAGTTTAAGTTAAGAGTCAAGAGTAAATGAAAAATATTACCAATGACAGTGCGACCTATTTTGCAGGTACAGTAGCATTTACTTGAGTATTATCTTTGTCAGACAATATGCTTTAAATGTTAAAAGTAAATCTTTCAGCAATTTCAAAAAGAATGCACAATTCATTATTTGCAGTATGCAGACAAGTCAAGTTTTGCTGTTTTGGTTCACCGAAGCTATTGAATAATTTATTTGGAAGAAATTATGGAACATTTTTCTTTGCAGGAAAAGTCATATTACATTCTTACACCCTCGTATTGAAAATGTTAACTAGATTTTTAAATAATGCCCGAGGCTGCAGAATAAATAGATTTTAGGCATGAAGAACTCAATTCAAATGCTCCAAATAATGAAAATGTATATCTAGAATATAAAGGTCCAAGAGAAAGATGGTTAATTTATGAATCAATATTAAGTAGAACTGTGAGCAATCCATTATTTTTTTTAGATTTTAGAATGGTCTTCAATTTTGTTCCTCTTTTTCCTTTGACGTGTGTTTACTCAAATTCATCATTATTATATGGGCAAGTAGGACGAGTGTAGCTGGGACATGTTGGCCGGTGTGGGCAAATTGGGCCGAAGCTATATTCCATGCTGTATCACTCTATAACTATCTATGACTCTATCCAGGTCATTGCATTGCAAAACACAACATGGAGAGATATGAAGGTCCGACACTAGTCCAGGTCCGTCACCGATTTTCCGGCACCCTTGGTTCCCTTTCTGGATTACCCATTTTGCCTGACCAACAGAGATCACGGCCGAGAGGGGAGCCGAGATACCGGCCCACAAAGTTGGCTGCGGAAGTACGACGATGGGAACGGATCGGCCGGAGTTCCACAACCAGGCCACAGCCGGCAAATGTGACCCGCCAATTAGCTGCAGAAGTCGGCTATGGGAATGGATCTACAAGCTTTGGCCAGATCGGAATGCCAGAGCCTCGATCGATGAGGTCGACATCAGCCGCCACACTCGGTCTAAGGTCCACATTTTCAGGTGGATTTCCAGGATGGGAATTGGGTTTTGGGGAAATCTTGTCTGGATTAAAGGGGGGAGGGAGAGGCCGGGGGGGGGGGGGAACCACCAGAAAATTAGTGTTGGGCCTGTATATCTATCCCAGGTATTGTCACAGGAGACAGCACTGAAGCTGGGCAACAGGAACCTAGAACCAAAGGTGGGTCACCAGAGTCTTAGAGTCATACAGCACAGAAACAGGCCCTTCAGCCCGACTCATCCTTGCTGAGCAAGACGCCTCATCTAAGTTAGCCCCGTTTGCCATTTTTCCTATCCATGCACCTGCCCAAATGTTTTTTAAATGTGATACAAGGATCTGCAGGGGCTGGAATCTTGAGCAAAACACAAATACGCTGGCGTCAAGAAGGAATGGACAGACAATGTTTCAGGCTGGGAGTCATCTTCAGATTAACCATATAACCATATAACAATTACAGCACGGAAACAGGCCATCATGGCCCTTCTAGTCCGTGCCAAACACTTATTCTCCCCTAGTCCCATCTACCTGCACAGACCATAACCCTCCATTCCTTTCATAGAAACATAGAAACATAGAAAATAGGTGCAGGAGTAGGCCATTCGGCCCTTCGAGCCTGCACCGCCATTCAATATGATCATGGCTGATCATCCAACTCAGTATCCTGTACCTGCCTTCTCTCCATACCCCCTGATCCCTTTAGCCACAAGGGCCACATCTAACTCCCTCTTAAATATAGCCAATGAACTGGCCTCAACTACCTTCTGCGGGAGAGAATTCCACAGATTCACCACTCTCTGTGTGAAAAATGTTTTCCTCATCTCGGTCCTAAAAGATTTCCCCTTTATCCTTAAACTGTGACCCCTTGTTCTGGATTTCCCCAACATCGGGAACAATCTTCCTGCATCTAGCCTGTCCAACCCCTTAAGAATTTTGTACGTTTCTATAAGATCCCCCCTCAATCTTCTAAATTCTAGCGAGTACAAACCGAGTCTATCCAGTCTTTCTTCATATGAAAGTCCTGACATCCCAGGAATCAGTCTGGTGAACCTTCTCTGTACTCCCTCTATGGCAAGAATGTCTTTCCTCAGATTAGGAGACCAAAACTGTACGCAATACTCCAGGTGTGGTCTCACCAAGACCCTGTACAACTGCAGTAGAAACTCCCTGCTCCTATACTCAAATCCTTTTGCTATGAATGCTAACATACCATTCGCCTTCTTCACTGCCTGCTGCACCTGCATGCCTACTTTTAATGACTGGTGTACCATGACACCCAGGTCTCGTTGCATCTCCCCCTTTCCTAATCGGCCACCATTCAGATAATAATCTACTTTCCTGTTTTTGCCGCCAAAGTGTATAAACTCACATTTATCCACATTATACTGCATCTGCCATGCATTTGCCCACTCACCCAGCCTATCCAAGTCACCTTGCAGCCTCCTAGCATCCTTCTCACAGCTAACACTGCCCGTCCATATACCTATCCAATTTATTTTTAAATGATAAAAATCAAACCTGCCTTCACCACTTCCACCTGAAGCTCATTCCACACAGCTACCACTCTCTGAGTAAAGAAGTTCCCCCTCATGTTACCCCTAAACTTCTGTCCCTTAATTCTCAAATCATGTCCTCTTGTTTGAATCTTCCCTACTGTCAATGGAAAAAGCTTATCCACGTCAACTCTGTCTATCCCTCTCATCATTTTAAAGACCTCTATCAAGTCCCCCCTTAACCTTCTGCGCTCCAAAGAATAAAGACCTAACTTGTTCAACCTTTCTCTGTAACATAGTTGCTGAAACCCAGGCAACATTCTAGTAAAATTGATTGTAATGGAGGGAGAAAGCTGAAAAACATAGGTGGATGGGACAAAGTCTGGCAAGTGATAGGTGGATACAGGTGAGTGGGGTTTGATTAGCAGATGGGTGGATAAAGTGGCAAAGGCTAGAGTTGAAAAGGAGACAAAAGGGTGTCAGATAAGGAAAGTAGAGGAGTGAACTGTAAAGCCAGAGGGAGGGATACAGGTGGAAGAGGACAGAGGTATTGGGGAGGAAAGAAGGATGGGATGGTGGTGGAGGTGGCTCACCAGCATGGGGAGCTCAGAAACGAAAGAGGGGATACAAGGGAGGGAGTATTACTTAAATTTAGAGAATTAAATGTTTATACCATTGAGTTATAAGCTATCCAAGCGAGATACGAGGCGCTGTTCCTCCAGTTTGCATGTGGACTACTCTGCAACCCAGGACAGGAAAGTCAGTGTGAGAATAGGGAGTTAAAATGTTTAGTAACTGGGAGATCCAGGTGGTCATTTAATTGTTTATAGATACATCATGGAAACAGGCCCTTCGGCCCACTGAGTCTTTGCTGACCTTTGATCACCTATTCATGCTAGTTTTATGTTTTCCCACTTCCACATCCACACCCTTCACACGAGGGGCCGTTTAGAAAGATAGAAACATAGAAAGATAGAAAATAGGTGCAGGAGGTGGCCATTCGGCCCTTCGCCAATTAACCTGCAACACTGCATATATTTGGGATGTGAGAGGGAAACACAGTGGAAACCCACGCAGTAACAAGGAGAACGTGCAAACTCCACACAGACAGCACCCAAGGTCAGGTCTCTGGTGCTGTGAGGCATCGGCTCTACCAGCTGTGACACTGTTCCGCCCTTTGTTAATGTTGTTAATGTACCTGACTCAACTACTATGTCTGTGTGAAAGTGTAATGAAGGGGAAAATGATAATGAAGTAGGAAGCTTGGGGTAAGGAAGGCCATGATGAACCATAAATTACTCACTCTCATCTTTATCTCTGGAAAGTCCACGATGACTTCCATATTGCCATCACAGCTAAATCTGCAGCAGAGCCTGAAATAGTCGATGGAAACTAATCTGTTTAGTTACTGAAGGATCGCACAGTGGCAGCACAGTGGTGCAGCGGTGAAGTTGCCACGTTACAGCAGCAGAGACCCAGCTTTGATCCTGACTATGAGCGCTGTCTGTATGGAGTGTGTACGTTCTCCCAGTGATTGTATGGGTTTTCTCTGGTTTCCACCCACATCCCAAAGACGTGTGGGTTTGTAGGTTAATTGGCCCTCTGTTAAATTGTCCCTGATATCTAGGGGGTGGGTGAGAAAAAGGGATAATATAGTACCAGTGTGAACAGAAGATCGATGGTTGGCATGGACTCAGTGGACCGAAGGGCCTGTTTCCATGAAAAAAAGACACAAAGTGCTGGAGTAATGCAACGGATCAGGCAGCATTTCTGGAGAACGTTTCCGGTTGGAACCCTTTTAACAGACTGATTGTGGTGGAAGCTGTAAGAGAGCAGGGGGCAGGACAAATCCCGGCAAGTTCTTCTTATCGAGTCCACACACAAGATTAGAAGATTGGTGAAAACAGGGCCGCGACGTGAACGCTCTCTCTTTGAGACCAGCCTGGCAAGTGATAGGTCGGGAAGGTGTGTATGGATACAAGGAAGAGAAGGGGGGGGGGGGGCGAGAGTGAGGAAGAAGGAGGGGTTGTTTACAGGATAGTTACCTCAAATTGGAGAATTCAATTTCTGTTTCCATGCTGTATCTCCAAACTAAACTAAATTGTGAATTGTGAAGACGTGAATTGGCCAAGATAGACTGGCAAATGATTATGAGACGTAAATTGGCCAAGATAGACTGGCAAATGATTCTTAAAGGGTTGATGGTGGATATGCAATGGAAGGCATTTAAAAACTGCATGGATGAACTACAACAATTGTTCATCCCAGTTTGGCAAAGAATAAATCAGGGAAGGTAGTGCATCTGTGGATAACAAGGGAAATCAGGGATAGTATCAAAACAAAAGATGAAGTGTACAAATTAGCCAGAAAAAGCAGCCTACCAGAGGACTGGGAGAAATTCAGAGTCCAGCAGAGGAGGACAAAAGGCTTAATTAGGAAAGGGAAAATAGATTATGAAAGAAAACTGGCAGGGATCATAAAAACTGACTGCAAAAGTTTTTATAGATATGTGAAGAGGAGAAGATTAGTTAAAACAAATGTAGGTCCCTTGCAGTCAGAAACAGGCGAATTGATCATGGGGAACAAGGACATGGCAGACCAATTGAATAACTACTTTGGTTCTGTCTTCACTAAGGAAGACATAAATAATCTGCCGGAAATAGCAAGGGACCGGGGGTTAAATGAGATGGAGGAACTGAGTGAAATCCAGGTTAGCCGGAAAGTGTTGTTAGGTAAATTGAATGGATTAAAGGCCGATAAATCCCCAGGGCCAGATAAGTTGCATCCCAGAGTACTTAAGGAAGTAGCCGCAGAAATAGTGGATGCATTAGTGATAATTTTTCAAAACTCTTTAGATTCTGGAGTAGTTCCTGAGGACTGGAGGGTAGCTAATGTAACCCCACTTTTTAAAAAGGGAGGGAGAGAGAAAACGGGGATGTACAGACCAGTTAGTCTAACATCGGTGGTGGGGAAAATTCTGGAGTCAGTTATTAAAGATGGGATAGCAGCACATTTGGAAAGTGGTGAATTCATTGGACAAAGTCAGCATGGATTTATGAAAGGTAAATCATGTCTGACGAATCTTATAGAATTTTTCGATGATGTAACCAGTAGAGTGGATAAGGGAGAACCAGTGGATGTGTAATATCTGGACTTCCAGAAGGCTTTCGACAAGGTCCCACATAAGAGATTAGTATACAAACTTAAAGCACACGGTATTGGGGATTCAGTATTGATGTGGATAGAGAACTGGCTGGCAGACAGGAAGCAAAGAGTAGGAGTAAACGGGTCCTTTTCAGACAGGCAGGCAGTGACTAGTGGGGTACCGCAAGGCTCAGTGCTGGGACCCCAGCTATTTACAATATATATTAATGATCTGGATGAGGGAATTGAATGCAACATCTCCAAGTTTGCGGATGACATGAAGCTGGGGGGCAGTGTTAGCTGTGAGGAGGATGCTAGGAGGCTGCAAGGTGACTTGGATAGGTTGGGTGAGTGGGCAAATGCATGGCAGATGCAGTATAATGTGGATAAATGTGAGGTTATCCACTTTGGTGGCAAAAACAGGAAAGTAGACTATTATCTGAATGGTGGCCGATTAGGAAAAGGGGAGATGCAACGAGACCTGGGTGTCATGGTACACCAGTCATTGAAAGTAGGAATGCAGGTGCAACAAACAGTGAAAAAAGCAAATGGTATGTTAGAATTCATAGCAAAAGGATTTGAGTATAAGAGCAGGGAGGTTCTACTGCAGTTGTACAGGGTCTTGGTGAGACCACACCTGGAGTATTGCGTACAGTTTTGGTCTACTAATCTGAGGAAAGACATTCTTGCCATAGAGGGAGTACAGAGAAGGTTCACCAGACTGATTCCTGGGATGGCAGGACTTTCATATGAAGAAAGACTGGATAGACTCGGCTTGTACTCGCTAGAATTTAGAAGATTGAGGGGGGATCTTATAGAAACTTACAAAATTCTTAAGGGGTTGGACAGGCTAGATGCAGGAAGATTGTTCCCGATGTTGGGGAAGTCCAGAACTAGGGGTCACAGTTTAAGGATAAGAGGGAAGTCTTTTAGGACCGAGATGAGAAAATCATTTTTTACTCAGAGAGTGGTGAATCTGTGGAATTCTCTGCCACAGAAGGTGGTTGAGGCCTGTTCATTGGCTATATTTAATAGTTAGATGTGGCCCCTGTGGCTAAAGGGATCAGGGGGTATGGAGAGAAGGCAGGGATGGGATACTGAGTTGGATGATCAGCCATGATCATATCGAATGGCGGTGCAGGCTCGAAGGGCCGAATGGCCTACTCCTGCACCTATTTTCTATGTTTCTATGTTTCTAAAGTAAACTCTGGCTATAGTTAAATTTAACATTCTAGGCAGGTCATCAGAATGTTGAAGGAACCCGTCGCTAAGTTTAGTAGACAATGAATTGTGGATTGCTAACAAATCAGCTGAAAATCGTGTTTTATTTTTGTGGAGGCAGATGGATTACACCTCTTTACACTGCATCGATATTTCGATCTTCTGCCAGTCCTTGAGTGGGTTTAAACTCCTCAGCTCCCTGGCTCACCTTGTCCTGGGCCAAACCCACTGCTCCACCGAAGATTTATCTTTCTGTCCTACACGCAGAGGTCAGTGTTTTAACATCAATCAGTCGTGACTGAGATGGTTCAGTGAATTGAACAACTGGCCTTCATCAGTCAGAGTATTCAGTACAGACGTTGGGAGGCCGTGTTATAGTTGGACACGACATTGGTGAGGTCACATTTAGAGTATTGTGTTCAGTTGTGGTGTTCAATTTTAGTGTTGTGTTCAGTTTCAGTGTTGGTTTCTGTGATATAGGATAGATGTTGTTAAGCAGGAGTGGGTGCAGAGAAGATTTACATTATGTTGCCAGGACTCGATGGACTGAGCTATAGCGAGAGGATGAGCAGACTAGGACTTTATGCCTTGGAGCGCAGGAGGATGTGGGGTGATCTTATAAAAGTGTAAGGGATAAATAGAGTAAAACCACAGAGTCTTTTACTCAGAGAAGGGGAATCAAGAAGCAGAAGTCATAGGTTTAAGGAGTGGTGGGAAAGATGTAATAGGAACCTGAGGGGCAACTGTTTTACACAAACAGTGGTAGGTGTCTGGAATGAACTGCCATAGTAGGTAGTTGAGGCAGGTACTATCACAACATTTGTACAGGTACATGGATAGGATAGGTTTAGAGTGATATGGGCCACATCCGGACAGGTGGGACTAGTGTTGATTGGGGCATGTTGGTCAGCATGAGCAAGAATCTACTGCTCTACCGAAGAGTCTGTTTCCATGCTATATGGCTCATTGACTCTGCGCCTCCATAACTTGATTACATCAAATGAAAAAGAGACAAAGTGTTGGAGTGACTGAACGGGTCACGTCGCCTATCTATGTTATCCAGAGATGCTACCTACCTGCTGAGTTACTCCAACAATTTGTGTCTTTTTTTTAAAAACCAGATCTACCAGATCGCTCGTAGAAGTGTCAAAATGACATTAGGGCCTACAACTATCTGGTATTCTGACCCAGAAACATAGAAACATAGAAAATAGGTGCAGGAGTGGGATATTCGGCCCTTCGAGCCAGCACAGCCATTCAACATGATCATGGCTGATCATCGAAAGTTGGTACCCCGTTCCTGCTTTCTCCCCATATCCCATGATTCCCTTAACCCTAAGAGCTATGTCTAACTCTCTCTTGAATACTTCCAGTGAATTGGCCTCCACTGCCTTCTGTGGCAGAGAATTCCACAAATTCACAACTTTTTAGGTGAAAAGGTTTTTCCTCATCTCAGTCCTAAATGGCCTACCCCTTATTCTTCAACTGGGGCCCCTGGTTCTGGACTCACCCAATATGGGGACCAATTTTCCTGCATTCCTTTCATAACCAGAGGATTTCAGTATAGGAGTAGAGGTTCTTCTGCAGTTGTATAGGGCTCTGGTGAGACCACATCTGGAGTATTGTGTACAGTTTAGGTCTCCTAATTTGAGGAAGGACATCCTTGTGATTGAGGCAGTGCAGCGTAGGTTCACGAGATTGATTCCTGGGATGGCGGGACTGTCATATGAGGAAAGATTGAAAAGACTAGGCTTGTATTCACTGGAGTTTAGAAGGATGAGGGGATATCTTATAAAAACATATAAAATTATAAAAGGACTGGACAAGCTAGATGCAGGAAAAATGTTCCCAATGTGGGGCGAATCCAGAACCAGGGGCCACAGTCTTAGAATAAAGGGGAGGTCATTTAAAACTGAGGTGAGAAAAAACGTTTTCACCCAGAGAGTTGTGAATTTATGGAATTCCCTGCCACAGAGGGCAGTGGAGGCCAAGTCACTAGATGGATTTAAGAGAGTTAGATAGAACTCTGGGGGCTAGTGGAGTCAAGCGATATGGGGAGAAGGCAGGCACGGGTTATTGATAGGGGACGATCAGCCATGATCACAATGAATGGCGGTGCTGGCTCGAAGGCCCGAATGGCCTCCTCCTGCACCTATTTTCTATGTTTCTATGTTTCTAAATGATCCCTCCAGTGAATATAAGCCCAGTCGATCCATTCTTTCACCATATGTCAGTCCCGCCATCACGAGAATTAACCTGGTGAACTTACGCTGCACTCCCTCAATGGCAGGAATGTCCATCCTCAAATTAGGAGACCAAATCTGCACCCAATACTACAGGTGCAGTCTAACCCAGACCCTGTAAAATTGTGTAGGACTTCCTGGCAAGAAGGGTCCCAACCGGAAATGTCGCTTGTCCTTTCCTTCCACTTAATTAGCTGCAATTTGCAATGTTGTTGCAATCGAAATCTTTCCCTTCCAAACCAAATATTTAGTCCAGAAAGTCAAAGATTTACAAGGAAAATGCCAGTATAGTCTCCCCGCACAAAATATTTCCCAACCCATTGCATTTAGCTTTGTTTTAAAAGTTATAACACAGGAGATTAGAACAAGGAGAAAGAATAATATTAATTGTTTATGTACAGGTATGTGCAGCATGTTGTGATGTTGAACAGACATAACATAATGGCACAACGCTCAGCTTCCGAGTTAACTAGCATTTTCTGATTCAAATTAGACCTGCATTTGTTTGAAACATAATCTTATTGAGGTCAGCAACATTACATCACCCTCAAGGCTTTGTGCCACAAATGGAACCACGTACAATATTTTATGTCAAAATCAGTCTACTAAATAAATGATTAATAAATCATTTTTGTCTTTTGCTGCTCGGAACTTACATTCCCCAAAGGTCTGTCCTAATTGGACAACGTGTTTCCTTATGTTGTACTAGAAATCATAGACAACAGCCTCAGTATGAGACACATGCATCATTATTAGGCTCTGGCATTTCTAGACAACGCTACATACACAGCTCACATGATAAAATCAATCTCTATATTAGCTGAACCCATTTATATTTCAATCTTAACATATTTAGATACCTAACAATACAAATTATTATGGAGGATAATTCTGAATTCAGATTATTTATCGTAGAGTCATACTGCACAGAAACAGGCCCTTCGGCCCAACTTGTCCATGCTGACCAAGGTGCCCCATCTAAGTTCATCCCATTTGCCTGCATTTGGCCCATATCCCTCCAAACCTTTTCTATTCATGTCCCTGTCCAAGTGTCTTTTAAATGCTGTTATAGTCCATGCCTCAACTACCTCCTCTGGCAGCTCGTTCCATACACCCACCACCCTCTATGTTTGTAGAAATATAAAGCAATGTAGAATATCATTCAGGAGCAAGCAAGTTCATAATAATCATAATTATACTTTATTATCCAAGTATGTTTTGCAACATACAAGGAATTTGATTTGCCCTACAGTCATACCAATAAAAAGCAACAAAACACACAAAATACATTTTAACATAAACATCCACCACAGTGACTCCTCCACATTCCTCACTGTGATGGAAGACGAAAAAAAAGTTTGATTCATATGTCATATTTACAACAGAAACTGTGACTAGAGATTATGTTATGTACCCTCAAATGATATTATTCATCAGTCAAGTTTTTAACACATCATTTATGAATAAAAAGAAAACACAATGTTGTGCCCGCTCAGTGCGTTAAATTAAAAAGCAAAGAAAATACAATTATTAAATGGACCATTGAAAATATTGAAAATATTATGGAGGAAATCAGATTAGCTATCTTTCTTCTACCTGCAGCAGCATCACAGGCACATAGCTTTAGACAAACAAACAAAAACACACATTGTACATGAATTATACACAAATTACACATAATATTGTAATTGTAAAAATAAAAGAAGACTGTGTGAAGAAAATTGAATCCATGGTTGTCCAAGAGGTGGCCAGCAGAGTTCCTTTGTCAAGGTAGGACTAGGGTTTGAAAAATGACACCATGTGCTGGAATAACTCCACGGGTCAGGCAGCATCTCTAGGGAACATGGATAAGTGACATTTATGGTCGAGACACCTTCTTCACGGTTGTGTAAGTTGGTCAAGAAACTGATGGCTGTTACAAAGTGGCTGTTCCTGACCCTAGTGGTTTGGGATTTTTTGCTTCTGTACCTCCTGCCCAACGGTAACAGTGAGAAGGGTGGGGAATCTTGCGGTAGTCATTGGATGTGTCTTGAGAACAGTATTACAGTCGCAGATGTGCTGAAGGTCCTGATGCGTATAAAGATAGACAACTCGCCTGGGCCTGATCAGATATATCCGATAAATATATGGATATTAAGGAATATATAACATCTATGGAACGAGCTGCCGGAGGAGGTAGTTGAGGCAGGTACTTTTGCAATGTTTAGGAAACATTTAGACAGGTACATGGATAGGACAGGTTTAGAGGGAGATGGGCCAAATGCACGCAGGTGGGACTAGTGAAGATGGGACATGTTGGTTGGTGTGGGCAATTTGAACTGAAGGGCCTGTTTCCACGCTGTAAGACTCTATGACATGATGACTGAGGGCAGGACCCGGATGGTGGGGATCCTTGATGATAGATGAAGCCTTCTTGAGGCATGTGGTTGCTATCATTGATGGGCACGGCTATGGCTGTGATGCCAAAAGCATCTGAATTATAAAGAAAATCAGGGGATAAAAGCAAAGGAGGTTTAAGATTCATTGTGTACCCTCAAATGATCTTAAATTTAAACCAGCCACAAGATCTGGGCTGAATGAACTCATCAAGTTAATAGACAAAGACGTGGCCTGCAACCTCACAATCAGGAAGAGGAAGTGGCTGCATTGAAGCATTGGATGTGATTTTCCAAAGTTCGTCAGATTCTGGAAAAATCACAACAAACTGGAATGCGACAAGTGTTCAAAAAAAGAGTGAGATAGAATACAGAAAAGTACAGACTAGTTTGCTGGTCATCTGTCATTAGGAAACAGTCAGGATCCATTATTATACAATTAGTTTAGGTTAGTTTAAAGATACAGCATGGAAACAGCCCTTTGGCCCACCGAATCCATGCTGACCATCAATCACCCGTTCACATTCATTCCTAGTTATCCCACTTCCTCATCCACTCCCTACACATGAGGGGGAACTTTTTTTTCACTGAGGCCAATTAACCTTCAAACCCGCACTTCATTGGGATGCGGGGAGAAACTAGTGCACACAGAAGAAACCTGCGAGGTCACAGGGAAAGCTTGCAAACTCCACACAGACAGCACCCGAGGTCAGGATTGAACCCTGGACTCTGGCACTGTACCAGCTACGCCACTGAGCCGCCCACAAGTGGTTGCAGGAAATTGAGAAAATCATAATAGAATCAAGGACACAAGAAGTTTGCACATGGACAGAAGAATTTTAACCAGTGAAAGAATGGCAGATGGAGTGCAACGTGGAAAATTGTGAGAAAGATTAGACAAACTTTGTTCAGTTTATAAGAGGCTGCAGTATGCTGTCATAGAGAAACTGTTGCAAGAAGAATCAGAATATCCTTGTACATGTAGCAGAGGGTGTTAGCATGCAGATGCCACAGGTAATTAGCCATGGCAAACAGAATTTGTGTCTGTTCTCCATAAGGAATATAGTATAAAAGTAAGGACATCTTATTACGATTGGTAAACCACATGTGGTGTGCTGGGTGCAGGTTTGATCTCCTGACTTAAGCAGCGGAACTTGCAGATCAGATAGGATTTACTTTGTTGATTTCTGAGAGGAAGGAGTTGTCTAATGAGGAAAGGCTCAGCAGATTGAGCATTTGTGGCCTGTGTTTAAAATACGAGTTGTAATCTTATTGAAACATGCAACTCTGAGGGGCTTGACGAGCCAAATGTCTTCCCTCAGACGGTAATCACAGAACCAGGGGGTCATGGATTGCAAATAAGAGTTCACCTGAGATGGATGTGTAGGAAGGAACTGCAGGTGCCGGTTTACACGAAAGATAGACACAAATGCTGGAATAACTCAGCGGATCAGGCAGCATCTCTGGAGATTATGAGTAGATGACGTTTTGGGTCGAAGAAGGGTTTCAACACAAAACTTCACCTATTCCTTTTCTCCAGAGATGCTGCCTGACCCACTGAGGTACTCCAGTATTTTGTGGCTATCACTCATGATGAATGTTTGGAATTCTTTATTCTGGGAAGCAGAGGAGACTGAATCATTGAAGCATTCATGGCTGAATTAGAATAATCTTTGGTTTATGGGAAATGTCAAGGATTATGGGGAACAGGGGAAAGGGAGCTGAGCTCCTGATCAGATTAGCAATAGCTTTAATGAAGAGCAGAACAGAGTTAAGGAGCAATATGGTTTACACCTCCCCATATTTCTTATTTGCTATAATAGATCTACGTGGTATGCAGGCTATGGGTACCCATGCAGCAAGAAGTTGTATGGCTTTTGGGAAAGGACAGGGAATTGGATTGATTAGTGTGCTTTATGAGAGTTAAGGGGCTGTCCCACTGCGGCGACCTAATTGGCGAGTTTGGAAGAGTTTAGAAGAGTTTGAAGAAGACTATGTAGAAGACCTCCTTCGACCTCCTTCGACTATGTTGAAGACTAGCTTCGACTAACTTCGACTAGCTTCAACAAAATTGGACACTGAATAGTGGAGAGTGAAGACGACCTCCTTCATCTCCTTCGACCTCCCTTCGACATCCCTTCGACTATGTTGAAGACTATCTACGACCATCTTCGACTACTGCGATTACCTTCAACTACACTCGATTACCTATGAATAACATGCCGACCTACGATGACCTACTTCGACTAAACCTACGAGTAAAAAAAGTATTGATTCTTTCCATGGCGACCTTCTTATACTCGCGGGCATTTTTCAACATGTTGAAAAATACGGCGCGACCTAGCTGAGGCCACGAGTACACGGGGACTACTCTCAAGCATGAAGGAGAGTTACAAAGACCTCGTGTCGACCATGCTGCGAGTATGAGCCGAGGGCAAACTCGTCTGAACTCGCGGTTTAGGTCGCCGCAGTGGGATAGCCCCTTTACCATGAACCCAATGAGTTGTTTGGTTACGTGTGTTGTATTGATTGTCTGAATCCATTATCTATTTGACATTTCATCAAATATTTTACGTACGTCTATACGGACAATAGCAGTGAATAGGATGCACTTTTTCCATGTTAGTGACTGCTTCAGAAATTCAACAACGTTAATCATTACCTATTTTTAAGGAATTCATGCTTCATTCACTGCCTCGGAAAAGCAGCCAACATAATCAGAGACTTATCCCACCTCAGTAATTCCTTCTTCTCTCTGTTCCTGTCCAGCAGAAGGAGTCTGAAAGTGTGCACCACCACATACAGGAACAATTTCTTCCCCCCTGTAATCAGGTTTCTGAGTTAGCCTTCCATAAGCTAGAGTACTGTTTGGTTCGCCTCTACCCCATTGAGGACATTGTACTTTGTCTAAAGAACTGATGCACTACAATGTTGAGAACTATATCCTGCACTCTGTTTCTTCCCCTTTGCTCTAGCTATTGTACTTGAGTTTGGCTTGATTGTATTTATATATGGTATATCTGATCTGCTTGGATAGCATGCAAAACATACCTTTTCACTGTACCTCAGTACACTTGACAATGAATGAACCTAAACATAATTTATTTTTAGACTGTTTATTTGTTATCTGGAACTCACTGCCATTACGAGTGGCAAACTTTTGCAGTCATTTTATCATCCATTATAGTAGGTCATAAAGTCATAGAGTTTGCAAGTAGACCCTTCAGCCCAACTTGCCCATGCCGACCAACATGCCCCATCCGCACTAGTCCCACCTGCCCGCGTCCAAATAAATAACTCTTAAATGTTATAATAGTACCTGCCTCAACTACAGTACCTCCTCTGGCAGCTCGTTCCATAAACGCATCACCCTTTGTGTAAGTTCAAGTTCAAGTTCAAGTTAGTTTATTGTCATGTGTCCCTGTATAGGACAATGAAATTCTTGCTTTGCTTAAGCACACAGAAAATAGTAGGCATTTACTACAAAACAGATAAATGTGTCCATATACCATGATATAAATATATACACACATGAATAAATAAACTGATAGTGCAAATAACAGAAAGTGGTTGGTAATAATCAGAGTTTTGTCCGAGCCAGGTTTAATAGCCTGATGGCTGAGGGGAAGTAACTATTCCTGAACCTGGTTGTTGCAGTCTTCAGGCTCTTGTACCTTCTACCTGAAGGTAGCAGGGAGATGAGTGTGTGGCCAGGATGGTGTGGGTCTTTCATGATACTGCCAGCCTTTTTGAGGCAGCGACTGCGATAGATCCCCTCGATGGAAGGAAGGTCAGAGCCGATGATGGACTGGGCAGTGTTTACTACTTTTTGTAGTCTTTTCCTTTCCAGGGCGCTCAAATTGCCGAACCAAGCCACGATGCAACCGGTCAGCATGCTCTCGACTGTGCACCTGTAGAAGTTAGAGAGAGTCTTCCTTGACAATCCGACTCTCCGTAATCTTCTCAGGAAGTAGAGGCGCTGATGTGCTTTTTTGATGATTGCATTAGTGTTCTCGGACCAGGAAAGATCTTCAGAGATGTGCACGCCCAGGAATTTGAAGCTCTTGACCCTTTCAACCATCGACCCGTTGATATAAATGGGGCTGTGGGTCCCCCTCCTACTCCTTCCAAAGTCCACAATCAGTTCCTTGGTTTTGCTGGTGTTGAGGGCCAGGTTATTGCGCTGGCACCATATGGACAGTTGCTCGATCTCTCTTCTGTACTCTGACTCATCCCCATCAGTGATACGCCCCACAATAGTGGTGTCGTCAGCGAACTTGATGATGGAGTTCGCACTGTGGTTCGCTACGCAGTCATGGGTATAGAGTGAGTACAGCAGGGGGCTGAGCACGCAGCCTTGAGGTGCTCCCGTGCTGATTGTTATTGAGGCTGACACATTTCCACCAATACGAACAGACTGTGGTCTGTGGACGAGGAAGTCGAGGATCCAGTTGCAGAGGGATGCGCAGAGACCCAGTTCTGCGAGTTTGGTAACCAGTTTGGAGGGGATGATTGTGTTAAATGCCGAGCTGTAATCAATGAATAACAGCCTGACATATGAGTTTTTGTTGTCCAAGTGGTCCAGTGCGGAGTGGAGGGCCAGCGAGATCGCATCCACCGTTGATCTGTTGTGGCGGTACGCGAACTGCAGTGGGTCCAGGTTTTTGTCGATGTAGGAGTTGATTTGCTCCATGATCAACCTCTCAAAGCACTTCATCACCACCGGCGTTAGTGCCACTGGTCGATAGTCATTGAGGCATGTCACCTTACTCTTCTTGGGCACCGGTATAATTGATGCCCTTTTAAAGCAGGTGGGGACCTCAGACCTCAGAAGTGAGAGATTGAAAATGTCCGTAAAAACTCCCGCCAGTTGGTCCGCACAGGTTTTTAGAACACGGCCGGGTATACCATCAGGACCAGGTGCTTTTCGGGGGTTCACCCCTCTGAAGGATTTCCTGACATCGGCCTCTGTGACTGAGACTGAAATGCCATCGCAGCGAATGGGGGATCGGGCAGGCACATCAGTATTCTCCCTGTCAAAGCGTGCGTAAAATGCATTGAGCTCGTCAGGGAGTGATGTTACACCGGCATTCGAGCTGCCTCCTGGTTTTGCCTTGTAGGAGGTGATTGCATTCAGACCCTGCCACAGCTGCCGAACATCTGTCTCGTCCTCCAGTTTGGAGCAGAAGTCCCTTTTGGCCTTTCTGATGGCCTTACCAAGGTCGTATCTGGTCTTCATGTAGGCCACTGTATCATCGGAGGTGAATGCCCTGTGTCTGGACTTCAGGAGAGTGCGGATCTCAAAGTTCATCCAAGGTTTCTGATTGGGAAACACTCGGAAGGTTTTTGTAGGGATGCAGTCCTCCACACATTTCTTTATGAAGTCTGTAACGACTGTGGCGTATTCGTTCAAGTCCGTTGCCGAGTCCTTGAACATTGCCCAGTCTACAGACTCCAAACAGTCCTGGAGTTGTTCTTCTGCCCCCCCCGACCAGCTCTGTGCTGTCCTCACTTCTGGGGGTGCGCTCTTTAATTGCTGCTTGTAGGCAGGAAGAAGCAGCACCGCGGTATGGTCGGACTTACCGAAGTGAGGGCGAGGGATAGAACGATAGGCATTCTTGATGGTGGTGTAGCAGTGGTCGAGGGTGTTTGGTCCTCTGGTGCAGCAGGAGACATGTTGGTGGAAGTTGGGGAGTGATTTCTTGAGGTTCGCCTTATTGAAGTCCCCAGCAATGGTGGTAAATGCCTCGGGGTAAGACGTCTGGTGTTTGTTGACCACGGCCTGCAGCTCCTCCAGTGCCAGACGGACGTCTGCCTGGGGTGGGATGTAGACCGCGGTCAGGATAACGGAGGTGAATTCTCTCGGGAGTGTAATAAAGTTACCCTTCAGGTTCCCATTAAATCTTTCCTCCCTCACCCTAAAACCTATGTCCTCTGGTCCTCGATTCCCCTACTCAGGGCAAAACTCTGTGTATTTACCCGATCTATCCTTTCATGACTCTGTACACCTCTATGAGATCTTTATTCCTGAAAACTGAACTGCAGTTACTTGATTTATTCTTCCTGCATTCTTAACCGATATGTACATTGGGAATTCTTCAACCCAAATACATAAATTTTGAGTTGTTAGAAAGCTACAATAAAATTGTCTACACTATTTTATTTCCTTTAATAATTTGGAATGATGTTTGCAATTGCTCTATAAGGGCTCATCTGGGGCAAAGCATAAACTTCATTTGATGCTTCTAACATGGTGTATTTATCCTCAGACAGATAATGACATATGTGGGGTTTATGTATTAAGAACTGAACTATGAAATGTTAATGGTAGACAAAAATGCTGGAGAAACTCAGCGGGTGAGGCAGCATCTATGGAGCGAAGGAAATAGGCAACATTTCAGGCCGAACCCCTTCTTCAGACTGTTAATGTAGTGCATTCTCCTTGGATTTAGTAAGCAGTTGCATTAAAATAGAATCAGCAAAGAAAGGATATTTGAGGATGCCAGTAAATTGTATAGACACCCAAAACATTGTTGCAGAGACCACATGCTGTAAGACCCTATTTCATCTCTCAGGACCAGTAATGGAAAGGCAGATTTACCATAATATGTTTGTAGGAATGTGGATGTACAATGAATATCAGATTCACTTCAACAAGATCCTGAGTCATCCAATCTCCATTATTGTGAATAGAAAATATCTTGAAATGTATCCTAAATATCTAGATTTCTTATAGATTTTGGGCACTTGAAACGATTCATGGTTATTTGCACATTATCATTCACTTGAATAGCAGAAGGTGTTGACTTGTAAATTGGACCTCACGGATCATGATTCACCCGCTGATACTGTATAAAATTTAGGTGGAACTAATCATTTGAAATATATTCTTTCCATAGCTAGAGTGACTAACTGTACTTAAAATATCAATTTCTTCTTTGTTATTGCAATGGTTTCCAGATTCTGTTTTCAATTTCGCAAGCTCACCTTGACGGGAAAGTGAAGGTCTTGGACAAATATGTTAATTTTCCTTGAACTTTCAATCGAGGGACAATTAAAATCTATCGGGGTTGCTGCATGTGCTGCAGACACATTTCAAGGCACCTGCTGTTCCAGTTGAAGCAAAGATTCAACATCACGTTTTTGAGTTATTTATGGTACAGCCAGTTTCCGGAAATCAAAGATCAGTTTCTCGGCTACTCACTGCTGTGACGGTTCAGTGAAAATGGGTCGATGCATTACCACACTATTCTCAGTGGTACTCTGCTCAGTTAAGTCTGCACTAGGTTTCTCTCAACCTGGAAAATTTGTCTCATTTGACTCTTCCTGTCAGCCCAGGTTCTATTTGAAAAACCATCTGCAAGTGACAGATGCATAATACTTAGCCCCGCGTACATCTGCAAATTGCTTCAGTTTGGAACCAGTTTCAATAGAGTGAGTGCCAACTTTGGAAGAAGTCAATTTTATATCACCATTAAAAGTTGTGAAAGTTGTTTGCTACTTGATATAGTTTGCATTTTGAATGCTCGGGTAATTCTTTGTTTTAGTTTTGAGTTACAGCATGAAACAGGCCCTCCGGCCCAACAAGTCCATGCCGACCATCGATCAACCGTTCATACTAGTTCTATGTTATGCCATTTTCTCATCCACTCCCTACACGAGGGGGAAATTTTTACAATTAACATAAATTCACATGTCTTTGGGACGGGGGAGAAAACTGGAGCACCTGAAGGAAACCCAAACAGTTACATGGAGAATGTGCAAACTCCACATAGATAGCACCCGCCTGCTTCTCTGATGTCAAACAGGGAATTTGTGATGGCAGAGATGGACATATTGAGACAGACTACTTCCCAATATATGGAAGGTTTCATCTCCTTATTGATCAGAAATCTGTTCCACCACTAAGTTCACTATCTTCTGTAATAGACACCCAAAAGATGATCCCCATAGATGCATCCCTGGAGATTGTCCAAAGAGGGCAGGTCTGTGATTAGTTGAGGTGGGAATAATAGCAATATTTAAAAGATGCTTGGACAGATTCATGGATAGGAAAGGTTCAGCGAGATATAGCCCAAGACCCTAGCATATAGGACTAACATGGGGCACCTTGGAAGACTTGGGCCAAAGTGCCTGGTTCCATTCTGTATGACTCTATGAGGTTTTGACATGTTGCAAATACTGTTTAATAATTTCCAACTTGTCACAAAACACAACTCATCTCCATGGCCTTCTTCTAGAAACAAGTTAACGTCTCCTTTTCATTTACTTTTGTTAAAAGTGTTTTGCCAAATTTCCATCCCAGATCATGTCATGACATATTAACCTTAACACTGGATTGTCAAAAATCATTTCAAAAACATAAAATAGTAGGTAAGAAGCAGGAATTCTGAAATGTAAAGAAAATTATAAAACTGAACTGATCCTAATGCCACAAAAATCAAATAAGGGGAGAATGTGAAAGTGTTACATTTAATCAAACCTGTTTGCAAACTGAGATGGATGAAATAATAGATGACCAACCTACAGCCAGGAGACGCTACAATACACAAAGTACTGGACAGAACATTGGCGCAGCGGTAGAGTTGTTGCCATACAGCGCCATAGACACGGGTTTGATCCTGACTATGGGCGCTGTCTGTACCAGATTTGTACGTTCTCCCCGTAACCTGCGTGGGTTTTCTCCGGGAGCTCCGGTTTCCTCCCACACTCTAAAGACGTACAGGTTTGTAGGCTAATTGGCTTGGTAAAATTGTAAATTGTCCCTAGTGTGTGTAGCATAGTGTTCGTATATGGGGATCGCTGGTCGGCATAGACTCGGTGGGACAAAGGGTCTGTATCACTAAACTAAACTAAATAACTAAACTCAACGAGTCCAGCAGAACATGTGGGGGGAATGAACAGATGACTTTTCACCTGTGCCTTCACTTTCAGAGGTATGGACTTGCCCTCCAAGGTTTCCCTCCACTTCAACACTCGTAAAGTCCCTGTTTTTGGTCCCTACCCAAAGTCCATTTTTTCAATTATCAGTCTGAAGAAGAGTCCTGACCTGAAACATCACTTATCCATGTTCTCCAGAGATGTTTCCTGACCTGCTGAGTTACTCTAGCACTTTATGTCCTTTTCTATTACCTCAAACTTGTCTGCCACCACTCTGCCCAATTTTCCAGCTGATAGATGTGTCTGAAGAAGAATTCCAAACCAAAACGCTGCCTGTCCATTCCCTCCACAGATGCTGCCTGACCAACTGAGTTCCTCCAGCACTTTGTGTTTTGCTCAACACACCAGCACCTGCAGTTTGTCCAATTAATTATTCTAATGAGATTAACATTTAACTCTGATTTAACTTGCAGGTTTAAGAGTAGCTACAGCTGGAAACACAGCAGCCAGACCTGTCACTCAGCCAGATATGCAGATTTCGAATTCAGTTAAACAAACTACACTTGCTGTGGTTAAAACTAATTGCACCAAACAAAAATCTGCTTTCGCTCAAATGGTTTGTTAATTACAAGATTCAGCAAAATGGTTTTCTTGTGTTTCTTGTAGAAACAAGGAACTGCAGATGCTGGTTTACAAATAAATGTACCAAGTGGTGGAGTAACTTGGTGGGTCATGCAGCATCTCAGGAGAACATGGATAGGTGACATTTCGGTTCAAGGCCTTTCTTCATTCCCTTCTTCTGATGAAGGGTCCCAACCCGAAACGTCACCTATCCATGTTCGCCACAGATGCTGCCCGACCCGCTGAGTTACTCCAGCACTTTGTGTCTTTTCTTGTTTTCCTTGAATTAAAATGTTAGAGTGACCCTAGTCATATGTAACATGTCTGAAGAAGGGTCCCAACCCGAAACATCGCCAATTCCTTCTCTCCATAGATGCTGCCTCACGCGCCGAGGTTCTCCGGCATTTTTTGTCTACCTTCGATTTTTCCAGCATCTGCAGTTCTCTCTTAAATATTTAACATTGTACCTGTTTGTAGTGCTTGACAAGGTGGTTTTGTTCATAAGCAGGCTTGTGTAGTAGAAATTGCTGCATTTTAATGTTAGTTTTCACACCATGCATATACTAAACCTTAACACCACCGGCTAAGCAAAAAGCAATATTTTGGCATGTTATAAATCTGATTAGCGGAGGATAAAAAAAATCATATGTGTTATTAATAAACAGATGGCAAAATAATCAACGTAGTCCAATTATCTGAATGTTGGAACCGCCATTTTGTATTACTTGTAATGCTATACATTATTATACATTAACACATTTTATTTAGCTCCTTCATAAGCATAAGACTACAAGAATAGATGAACAGTTCAGAAATCCAGTACTTAAAGCAACCTGATAATTCTATTGTGTAGGATGGAACTGCAGATGCTGGTTTAAACCAAAGATATTGTAGACACAAAATGCTGAAGGAACTCAGTGGGACAGGCAGCATCTCTGGAGAGACGGGATGGGTGACGTTTTGGGTCAAGACCCTTCTTCAGACAGAGGGTCAATAATTCTATTGACCTAACTCACAGTTATTAAGGAGGAGCCATTAAACCTCATTTACTCTTTTATAATTTAATGCTTCATTTCAATATTTGTTTTGATTTGTTTTCCTTCGCTTCAGACTTCGCATAGTGGCTTTTGAGCTCTGTGTGGAGATGTCATATTTAAAAATCGTCACAAGATTAATCTATTTAAGACAAGAGTCAAGGGTCAAGTCAAGTGTCAGGAGTATTTTTGACGTTGTTTTAGTGAAGAATTTTTTAAAGAAGGAACAAGTTGAAGTGTCCTCATCTTCTCCTTCAAATTCATTTCCCTGCATATTCATTTACTACATCATTATGTAACGTAGCTGCTGTGTACATCATCCCCAAAATGCACTGCAGTTACTTGCCAGGGATATTCTACATGTCTACATAAAACAGTACAGCAAAGGAACAGGCCTACAGTCCACAATGTCTGTGCCAAACATAACCAAATCTTATCTGCCTAAACATAATCCCTATCCCCCCATTCCCTGCATATCCATATGCCTAATCAAATTATTCTTAAATGCCACTATCATATCTGCCTCAACCACTTCCCCCAGCAGTGTGTTCTAGGCACCCACCAGGCTCTGTGTAAAAATAAACTTGCCCCGCACATCTCCTTTAAACTTTGCCCCTCTCACCTTATAGCTATGCCCTCTAGTGTTTGATATTTCCATCCTGGGAAACCCAGACAAGTGCAGCACTGAGTATAAAAACCTTAGCCCCAGCAAACGGCACAGACGGCATAGTGGTGCAACTGGTAGAGCTCCTGCCTCACAGTACCAGAGACCCGGGTTTGATCATGACCTTGGGTACTGTCTGCGTGGAGTTTGCACGTTCTCCCTGTGTCCAAGTGGGTTTCCACCGGGTGCTCCTGTTTCCCGCCATATCCCAAAGACGTGTGGTTAATTGTAGGTTAACTGGATGCAAGAGTGGATGCAAAAGTGCGATAAAATTGAACTAATGTAAACCAACTATCGAATTGGCTTTGACTCAGTGAGCCGCAGGACTGGTTCCCATGCGGTATTTTTCAATCAAAATATACTCACATATTACATCTATAATTGACCCAGTGCAATACAGCTATCCTTTCATGCACCAGCTGAGAATCAGCACATCAGAATATTATGCTTGATAAATGATGCAGGGAACATGTCCCAAAGTGGCCAAAGGTCATTGGAAGTATTCAAAGACTTTCTACGTCGCTAGTTGGCCGAACAAAAAATAAATATCTGATAATGTGAAATAATAACATTTTAAGTTCCGAATGCCAGATCTATTTTTGTATTCTGCCAGAGTTTCACGGTCGACAGAGACCAAGATTTAAAGATAGCTTTTTATTTTAGTGGCATAATAAAAGTAGAATAAAGGAAAAGAACACGGTAACTCGTAAGCGGCAAATTTATCATTTGTACAGATCCAGCATAAGTACAAAATCAGTCTTAATGGAAGATGAATCCAGAATATTCACAACTCAGCTTAATCAGGCAAGTGTTTAATACCTCAGAGAGTCTCTCTTTATTTTCTTAGCAAGAGACCATAAGGATGTTTGCATCATCTGCCCCATCATGGAGGGACCACCTAACCTAATCTATTCTGTAAAGCTTTACATTTGTCCTCAAAGCAAGGACAGAAATGGAAATGTTGCTGCAAAAATATCATTGTTGGATGCCTCAAGAACGTCGTAATAATAATTTTCCACAGACAGCAGATCACACAAAACCTAATGCCCAAGAACCACAAGAGTCGCAGATTGTCAGCGTACCCATAAGTTCACCACGTTTCGCATTATGCAGAGACTCTTGTCTTCTCTACCAAATAAACCATCGACTGGTTTGATAAAAAGGACCAGGTCATCCATGACTTTGTTAGCTGCTCATGCAATGCATTCTTGCATTGTAAACACCATTATACCTCAAGGAACAAAATAGACAGATTTACAAGCTAAAGGGCCAGGTTACACATAAGATCCATGAGCTCATGAACAGACAGTGGGCAAAAAGAGCTCAGGAAGTACAGCAATTTACTGCTAACCAGGATGTGCAAATTCTTCAGACTTATCAACAACTCAGACCCCTCATGGTCCACGCTGCTAAGAACCAAGATCAGAGCTGGACTTGCCAAGGACAGAAAGGCAATAAGCACCCATACTTTGAAGAACTCAACTGTAGTTTTATCCTTGCCATGAGCACCATAGATGCTGCCTGACCCATTGAGTTACTCCAGTACTTTGTGTTTTGCTCAAAATTCTAACATCTGCAGTTCCTTGTGTCTCGCTGAAAAATGTGGATCCCCTTCCTTATACTGCAAGCAATTTTTCAACAAGGGCAGGCAGTGATGATAAATTCACTTCCACTTTAGTGCAGCCGAATTGAACGTGGGAGGATCAAGATCTTCAACTCCTTTCTCATAAATCTAAAGCTCAAATTGTAACCATTTACCTGTTTGTTGCCTGCAGTGTGAATGTTTCCAAATCCACTAGAGCCAATATTTATAGAAATCTTTTCATTTATTAATTCTTTATAGAAATCTTTTCATTTCTGAGGAGTACTTTAGGTACAATCGCAAATCACTTTGACATCATTAAAATGACGCATGGATAGGTACATGGATAGAAAATGTTTAGAGGAATATAGGCCAATCGCAAGCATATAGAAGGCGGGGGGGGGGAGGTCACAGGAGGAGCATCATTTTCACAGAGAGGGTGACTGGTATATGGAATGAGCTGCCAGAGGAAGCATGTAAAATGCAGGTAGATGGATAGGAAAATGGAAAATGATCCAAACCTGGGCAAATGGGACTGGGTTAGAGGGGTCATGTTGGTTAGGATGGATGAGTTAAGCCAACGGAAATGTTTTCCTGTGCTGTATGACTATCAGGTAAAATAAGAAAATATTGAAATGAGCTAATAAAATATATGGCCTAACTGGTTAAGGGGAATTATGAGTCAGAGAGACAGAGTTCTGAGCCAGGTCAAGTGGGGAAAAAAACAGCAGCGAAAAGCGTAATGCAAAAGTGGCTAGAACTTAATAATGCAGAGACTTCAGATATTGGGATGGCTAAAAAAGGAAAGTATGATCGAAGGAGGTATTTGAGAGAATGCTACAGGGCAGATCAAAAACAATCATGTCAGAAATCAAATTCAAAATGCAGAAGTCAGTGGAGATGATTTTGTGAACTAAAAAGTGACAACAGGATAAGAATAAAACGTCCACTGTCAACAATGAGTCAGAGTGAGGGTTTGGATATAAGGTGTTGTGGAAACGAGCCACAATTATCACCAGCCTTGAGAAGCAATTCATATCAATTATTGCAATCACGGTATCGAGTTATGTGCAGAATGTAATATACAATTGCAACTAGTTATTTCTAAGGAATATTGGATTCTGTTCTTTTTTATTTGCAGACTTACGTGCTTATAGGTGACACAGAGAAGAGCTGACACTCCAGAATAAATAATGCAATAGATTTCAATTCATGAAGACAGCTCTATTGAAGGAACAACTGCAGAAGATGATGTAAGAGATGTGTGAGGTCTTGCTGGGAGAGTAATCCGCTCAGATGTTAAATGCAACTTGAAGTTAAGAATTCAGTGAATGAAGAGACCAAGAATTCATTATTGGCAGAACTTATAGCTGACTATTAAGTAAATATTTAACTGACCAAATAATTTTATGTACTTAAACAGTTTCTTTGATACCACTCGTTCATTTCCTCTTTTAAAGGGGGTGTAACATAATAAATAAATAAGGACGCAAGATGAATTGCATTTTACTGCACCTTATGGTGCATGTGACTAATAAATTTGAACTTGAACTTGAACAAAGTGCTGGAGTAACTCAACAGGTCAGGCAGCATCTGTGGAGAAGGTGGATAGGTGATGTTTTGGTTGAGACCCTTAGTTTAGTTTTGTTTAGTTTAGTTTAGTTTAGAGATAGAGTACAGAAGCGGGCCCTTTGGCCCACAGAGTCCCCTCTGACCAGTGATCCCTACACACTAACACTATCCTGCACACACTAGGGACAATTTACAATTTTACCAAAGCTAATTAGCCTAAATTCCTGCACATCTTTGGTGTGCAGAAACCGTAGCTCCCAGAGAAAACCCATGTAGGTCATGGAGAGATCATACAAACTGTACAGACAGCACCCGTAGTAAGGGTGGAACCTGGGTGCCTGGTGCTGTAAGGCAGCAACTCTACCGATGTGCCACTGTGCCACCCTTCGGGGTGGGGGGGGGGGGGGGGGGTTGTGAGCAGGAGAAGAGGAGGGGCGGGACCAAACATGGCAGGTCATAGGTCAACACAGGCGAGGAGGCGGGGTTTGATAGGCAGATGCTTGGACAAAGGCCAGAGATGACAACAGAAGGTGTGAGACAAAGGGATTGAAGAATTGCAAATAGTGAAGCCAGAGGAAGGAATGTGAGTGGAGGGGTATGGGCGAATTAGGTGCAAGTCCAGGTGGGGACACAATAAATAAGTATATGTATATATGTGAGTTGGGTACATTCACGAAACAACTTCTAGAACAAGGTCTGACTCTTGATACATTGTTGTACCTAGACACTGCAATTTGATTGCGAGTCAAGTCAAATTGAATTGATTCTCACCTGCACAAGTACGGTGAGGTACAGGTACAATGAAAACCTTGCTTGCAGCAGCCACACAGGCACATGGACTCAGACTTAACACACGCAAAAAATTAAATTGACCATAAATTATACGTAAGATTGCAGCTCAGATTCTGCAGGACAATAAATAGAAAGAAGACTGCAAATAAATGAGTACAAAACACAATTAGCAAAAAAACAAATCTATGTTGGTGCACGTGGTAGTATTTAGTGTGTAGATAGGAACTGCAGAAGCAGGTCTTTAGTGTTCTGTTGTTGAGATAGAGTTAGGGTTGTGCAGGTTGGTTGAAAAATGTGATGTTTGTAGGAAAGTAGTTGTTTCTGAACCTGGCGGTGTGGGACTTCAGGCTTCTGTACTTCCTGCACAACAGTAGCAGTGAGAAGAGGGCATGGCTTGGATGGTGGACATCCTTTATGATAAATGCTGCCATCTTGAGGCCGCCTCATGCAGATGCTTTTGATGGTGCATAAAAACTTTGTGCCCATTATGGACTGGGCTGTCCACCACTCTGTGCAGCCTCTTGCTTTCCTGTGCATTGGAACAGCCTTACCAGGCTATGATGCAACGAGTCAGGAAGTGGGGGATGTTGATATTTGTGATATAGCTCTGTATTGGGCTCAGGACAGGTCATACGAAATGTTAAGGCCCAGGAATTTGAAGCGCCAATTAAAACAGGTATTTGGGGCCCCTACTTTTAGGATCAGTTCCTTGGTCTTGTTGACATTGGTCATAAGGAATAGGAGTAGAATTAGGCCATTCGGCCCATCACATCTACTCCACCATTCAATCATGGCTGATCTATATCTCTCCCCGAACCCCATTCTTCTGCCTTCTCCTCATAACCTCTGACACCTGCACTAATCAAGAACCTATCTATCTCTGCCTTAAAAATATCCACTCAATGGCCTTTACAGCCTTCTGTGGGAAAAAATCCACAGATTCACAATCCCTCTGAGTAAAGACATTTCTCCTCATCTGCTTCCTAAAAGAACGTCTTTTAATTTTGAGGCTATGACCTCTAGTTCTAGACTTTCCCAATAATGGAAACATCCTCTCCACATCCACTCTATCCAAGCCTTTCACTGTTCTGTATGTTCCAATGAGGTCCCCACTCTTTCTTCTAAGAATGTTGCGACAACACTCAGCCAGATATTCTGCCTCCTGATCGCAAACACATCTCCACCGGTGATGCGGCCAGGGAATTTACAGATAACACTAGACCTGAACTTAGACAAGGTTGTACGGAGAGCAGAGCAGGGACCTAAGCACACAGCCTTGAGGTGCACCTGTGTTGATGATCAGTGAGGAGGAGATGTTGTTACTGATCCATACTGGTTGAGGTCTGCCATTGAGGAAGTCAAGGATCCAATTGCAAAGGGAGGTAAAGAGGCCCAGGGTCTTGGAGCTTGATGATGAATTTGGAGGGGATGATGGTGTTGAACGTTAAGCTGTAGTCATTGAATAGCAGCCTGCCATATGTGTTCCTGTTATCAGATGGTTGAGAGTACAGAGGAAAGCCAGTGAGATAGCAGCTGCTGTTGACCAGTTGAAGCTTTTGGCAAATTGGAGCAGATCCAGGCAGCTTCTGAAGATGAAGTTGGTTCGTGCCAAAACCAATCTCAGTTTCTGATTTTAATAAAGTATGTTCCTTTACTTCTTAGTTTAGTTTAGTTTATTGTCAAGTGTACCAAGATTACAAGTGTACCATGATTATTGTCAACTGTACATGATTACAAGCGGGCCATCCACAGAATACATATACATGATGAAGGGAATAATGCTGATTGGACGATAAAGTCCAATAAAGTCCGATTAAAAGTAGAGGATCTTCAATGAGGTACAGTAGATAGTAGCTCAGGACCACTCTGCAGTTGGTGGTAAGATGGCCCAGTTGCCTAATAACAGCGGGGAGGAAGCAAGCTCTGAATCTGGAGGTATGTGTTTTCACACTTCTCTACTCTTGCCTCAGGGAGAGGGGAGAAAAGGGAGTGACCGGGATGAGACTCATCCATGATTATGCTGGTGGCCTGGCTGAGGCAGCATGAAGTATGGATGGAGTCAATGGAATTGAGGTTGGTTTGTGTGATGGTCCACAATTCTATACAATTTCTTGCGGTCTTGGATGAAGCTGTTCCCAAACCATGCTGTGATGCATTCTGATAAAATTCCTTCTAAGGCGCATCTGTAGAATTACTAAGGCACTACCAAAGATGAATCCAACCATAGTGAAATCTTGTCTCATTTCAAGATTCATGTATTCAGCGGGTAGCCTTTGTCACTTTAGTTTGCTTGGTGGCTGCACAGCAGAGTGCTGCAGGATGAAACAATGGTGTCTCTCATCTGAACATATTGCCTGTGGAATAAAAACTTCTTTGATTGGAGCCAACTTACCATCAATGGAATGGGATTCTATTTAATGAATACTCCAGCCTTCTCTAAAGGAGAATTTCTATTGTCATGAATGCAGTCAATTACTCTCTTCAAATAGGTGCCAGAGACCCAGGCTCGGTCCTGACTACGGTGTTGTCTGTATGGAGTTTGTATGTTCTCTCTGTGACCGGGTGGGTTTTCTCAGGGTGCTCCTTATTCTTCCAACACTCCAAAGACATACAGGTTTGTAGGTTAACTGACTTTGGTAAAAAATGTAAATTGTCCCTTATGTGTAGGATAGTGCTGGTATATGGGGTGATCGCTGGTCGGTGCAGACTCAGTGGGCTGAAGGGCCTGCATCTGCATTGTATCTCTAAACTAAAGTACCAAAGGTGGTCTATAACAGGTTTATTGACCTCTCCACCATTGAAGAGATCTATAGGAGGTGCTGTCTCTGAAAAGGCAGCCAATATCCACAAGGACCCGCACCATTCTGGCCACACTCTCATCTCATTAATGTCATCGGGAAGAAGATACAGCAACTGGAGAACCATACTCCCAAGGTTCAAGAACAGCTTCTCCCAGCAACCGTCAGGCTCTTGAACACTGCACAGCACGAACCAAAAGCACAACAACTATGATCTGCATTGTACTTTGTTTTTGGTTGAACTACGTTCTTCAGTTTTAGTATCACTGATTATTAATTTATCATATTATTATTTATTATTGCATTTTACATTGATGAGCCACTAAAGCTGCAGCAGGTAAGAATGTCATTGTTCTATTGTCAGTACAATAAAACAATTAAACAGTTTTCTTACTCTTGATGACATTTTTGTTAATGCCACCCCTCACAGAAACGTACAATGCTGACAGTGAAATCCAGAATGAACTGGCAACAGAGGGCTTCAAGAGATGAAGTTGAAGTGTCTATTTTTAGGAAGTTGCAAAGAACTGCCACTGCCAGCTGAGACAACATGAATAGCTGAGGCTCTATGTTGTAACATGCTGAAGAAATTAAGCCTTTATTCTTTGTGCACACCACATAACCTCCTGCAAGGTATATTTTTGCTGCGTGCTTCGATTTCAAAGTACAGCTATCTGGGGATCAGATTCACACTATGAAGCATCTTCAGAGCATCATACTGAATATCGATAAGGAAACAAGCTGCTTGTGGTTGTCCATCTCAGCCCTTCCCTGTGCACCATAGTATTGTATCATCAATGCCAGGACTCAAGGGCCTTAGCTATAGGGAGAGGTTGGGCAGGCTAGGACTTTATTCCTTGAAGCACAGGAAGATGAGGTATAATCTTTCAAAAATGTATAAGATCATGAGGGGAATGGATTGGGTAGATGCACAGTCTTTTACCCAAAGCAGGGGAATCAAGAGCAAGAGAACATAGGTTTAAGGTGAGTGGGGAAAGATTTAGTAGGAACCAAAGGGGAAACAGAGGGTGGTGGGCATATGGAACGAACTGCCAGAAGCAGGTCCAATGACAGCATTCAAAAGACACTTGGACAGGTACATGGATAGAGGCTTTAGAGGGAAATGGGCCAAATGTGGGCAGGTGGGACCAGCGTAGATGGGGCATCTTAGTCGGCATGGGCAAGTTGGGCAGAGGGGCCTATTTCCATGCTGTATGACTCTATGACTATGACTGTCAATGGTGAAGAGCTGCTAACGGCAGTAATAAAAATCCTAAAGTTCTGAAGCTATACAGCATAAGTTGACAAAAATAATTTGCCTCTCAAAGCAATGCAACAAAATAAAGCCTTTCATGGAGCCAGTGAAGCCCGATGCTATGTTCAAATATTTATGGTGAACCAGATATTGAATGCCTCCATCACTGTTTGCTACTGTTTTATTGCCACTAGTTTCACTTTGGGATCACAGAGCTGGGGAACACTGTGGACTCAAGGGTTAAAATGAAAAACTGCCATTAAACCTGCCTCAATTAAACAATTATCACATTTCATTTGAAGCCCTGTCCCACAGTACGAGTTCATTCCGAGAGTTCTCCCGAGTTTGCCCTGATTCGAACTCGGAGATTTACGGTAATGGCTGCTCGTCGGTACTCGGGGCGCTCGTGGACATATTTCATCATGTTAAAAAATCTTCACTAGTCTTCCCGTACTTACCTGCCGTTAGCGAGTCTTCCCGAGTACCTGCCGTTAGCGCTAAGAGACGTCCCCGAGCTCTGACGTACCCGCAACTTTCATTCTCCGTGCTTACCACGAGTTTGATTTTTTTTAAACTCGGGAGAGCTCTTAATGAACTCGTACGGTGGGACAGGGCTTCCTGTTGTTCCTTCTCTAAAAGGATTGTATGACTGCTGATTAATTAATGAGTTCAAGAACAGCTTCTTCCCAACATCCATCGTGCTCCAGAATATCTAAACAATAAACTCTGCACTGTCTTTGGTTGCATTAAGGACTATTGCTGTTTTTATTGCACTCGTATTCGAGTTAATAATTTATTGAATTTTTGTTTATTACCGGTATATATTATCAATCTGTATTGTGTTACAGGCCTGTTATGCTGCTGCAAGTAAGAATTACATTATCAATCTCGTCAGTCTGAAGAAGAGCCCTAACCCGAAACATCGCCTATCTATGTTATCCTGAGATGCTGCCTGACCCACTGAGTTACTCCAGCAATTTGTGTGTCCTTTCTCCTTAGAATTTCATTGTTCCATTGTCGGTATATATCCATATTACTAAAAGTCTGATCTTGACCGCGTTTGAAAACACCGCCACCTACGGCCGTCATTTTTGGCCACCTCGCTCAGAGCCCCCCTCCGCCTTCCGGGACCGGAGGATTTTTCCCATCGATTAAAAATCAGAGAGATATTAATGTTTTTTTTTAAATTGCCATTCTCTCTGCTGCCCCTGCTGGTGGGAGGGGGGAGGGACTATAAAACCAGGAAGTGGTGTGCCTCACTCAGACTCTGCAACATGGAGGAACCAAGAGGGTCACGTCTCTCTGAGCTCTGAATAACACTGAACACATGTCTACTCAACTGTGAGTGCCCTTTATGTGGTTTGAAAATGAAAATATGGTTGGTTTGAAGTAAAAATGAACTGCTAATGAAGTAAAAATGCACTGCTAATGAAGTAAAAATGCACTGGTAATGAAGTAAATATGGTTGGTTTGAAGTAAAAATGCACTGTTAATGAAGTAAAAATGCACTTCTAATGAAGTAAAAATGCACAGCTAATGGTTGTTTGGGTTGAAGTAAAAATGCACTGCTAATGGTTGTTTGGGTTGAAGTAAAACTGCACTGCTAATGGTGGTTTGGGTTGAAGTAAAAATGCACTGCAGATGGTTGTTAGGGTTGAAGTAAAATGCACTGCTAATGGTTGTTTGGGTTGAAGTAAAACTGCACTGCTAATGGCTGTTAGTGTTTAAAAAATGCTGAGAATCTCTCTCCTGTCAATCAAACCATGGAGGCCACACCTTTTCCGGTGGAAGGGGGAGGGATTATAAAACCCGGAAGTGTGGGTGTGGCTCAGTCTCTGTATGATGGGGGAGGGAGAGGTCACAACTCAGTCTGAGCTGTGAATCAACTGAACACACTGAATGTCTACTGAACTGTGTGTGGTGTTTTATGATGGTTTCACCTTGCTTGAAATGGTATGAAACTGCATTTGAATATGGTGGCCTTGCACCCTGCATGAAATGGTATGTAACTGCATTTGAATGTGATGTTGCATCCTGCATGAAATTGTATGAAACTGCATTTGAATTTGGTGGCCTTCCACCCTCCTTGAATGGTATGAAACTGCACTTGAATTTGGTGGCCTTGCACCCTGCTTGAAGTGGTTGGAAACTGAACCTGAATTTGGTGGCCTTGCACCCTGCTTGAAGTGGTATGAAACTGCACATGAATTTTGTGGCCTTGCACCCTGCTCGAAGAGGTAAGAAACTGCACTTGAATTTGGTGGCCTTGCACCCTGCTTGAAATGGTAGGAAAATGGATTTGAATTTGGTGGCCTTGCACTCTGCTTGAAATGGAATTTCAAGGAATAGCCGTGAGTCAACTGCCAGCCCACCAGCCGTGAGTGAGCTGCCAGCACATCAGGCTTGAGGGACTGAGCTACCACCCCAATAATCCATTTGGCTCACAATGTCCATACTAGCCCTCTGGAGACCAGTAGTCCCTGCAGCCAACAACACCCACACCAGCTCTCCACCAATATTAGAATTGGTGGAGAGGTGGAATATTGCGTTGGGGGACCAGCCCTCCCGTGTGAACATGGGACCCAACGGGTCCCACTTAGTCTAGTGATAAATAAACACTCTTGACTCTAGACTTTGAGATACAACATGGAAACAGGCCCTTCAGCCCACCAAGTCTGCACCAACCATCAACCACCCATTTACACTAATGCTACATTAATCTAATCTAGAGGGAGAGAGAAAGAAACACAGATAGAAAATGAGACAGGGACAGAAAGAGACAGAAAGAGAGAAAGATAGAGAGACATAGATATAGAGAGAGGCAGAGAAGCAGAGAGATAAGCAATTTAAAGCTATGAAATTCTAGAAAATGCAGATGTGGGAAGGTTGAAGTTAAATTACAAAATGCTTAAAATGCACATCAGGTCAGGCAGGTCTATGAAATGCATATCAGGTCCAGCATTTTCAGTTTTCCTGAAGAGAAATCATGATAAAACAGTTGAAGCCAGGCTATATTTATGCTCACGTTTTGAGATGTAGAACCTTGTAGTTTCATATAGATAATTCTCTCTGAAATAGTTGAGAACAGGAAAATAATGTGAATGATAGAACATAGATCAGTACAGTGCAGGAACAGGCCCTTCAGCCCACAATATTGAGCTGAGCATGATGCCAAGATAAACTAATCTCCTCTGCCTGCACCTGATCCACATCTGTCCATTCCCCGCATATGTACGTGCCTATCTAAAAGCCTCGTAAACACCACTATCGACCACCACTCCTGGCAACACACTCCAGGCACTAGAAGTGTTGATACCACAATGTTTCTTATATTGTGGCTGCTAAATCACAAGAGGATAACTCTGACCATTTTATTATGCATGCAGGATCACCAAGGCATCAGCTGCAGCTGAAATTTAATTTAATACATATCAGATTAAATTAATAATTTCAAGTTATTTCACAATAAAATGTCTGAATATTATTCAAGTTCCATTTGTTTTTCTGTGATAACCAGCTTCAAAAAAAAAATCTAACACACCATGATAAAAGCTGATAGCTGCCTGAATAACTGAGAGGAAAAAAAATAATGTCTGTGACAAAGTGTATTGCTTTAAGGCAAATGAATGAGCCAAATCCCTTTTTATTATATTGGATTGTAGGACTTTATTAGATTTATTTGGGAGTCACTTTTCAAAGTTCAGTTTTCTTCTTCATGAACACTGAAGCCCAATGCAGGATACCAAAAAATATACAGTTACTGTTCGGTTGAATTGAAATATGAACATGTCGTGACTGTATTATCTACCCTCCTGTAAGTCATGGACCATTCTGATGTGGAGCTACATTGGCAGGTCAAAATTTTGGCCCACTCCCTTTTCTAGACGCGAAGGTACCTTCCGTACACAATGTACATCAGTTCAAGAAATCAGCTTGTTATTCTGCCTTGCCAATTCTTTCCACCACAGCCATTCATGCCAACATTGGATTTCTCAATAGGAGTGCATCTCTTCTGATCTTTCCGGATGCCAAAGAAAAAAACCCGGTTGAGGATTGGGAAACAGAACAGGTTGCCAACATTTTGCTGGAGTCAGACACAAAATGTTGGAGAAACTCAGCAGCATCTGTGGAGAACAAGGATGGGTGATGTTTCAGGTCCAAGACCTTGTTGATGTTCCATGTTCTCCAGGGATGCGGCCTGACCCGCTGAGTTTAGACTTTAGACATAGCGTGCAGACACAGCCCCTTCAGCCCATCGAGTCTGCGCCAACCAGCAATCAACGTATACTAGCACTATCATACACTCTAGGGACAATTTATAATTGTACCAAAGCCAACAATCTACAAACTTGTTCAAGAAGGAACTGCAGATGCTGGAAAATCGAAGGTACACAAAAATGCTGGAGAAGTCTGAAGAAGGGTTTCGACCCGAAACGTTACCTATTTCCTTCGCTCCATAGATGCTGCTGCACCCGCTGAGAATCTACAAACTTGTACATCTTTGAAGTGTGGGAGGAAACCGGGGCACCCGGAGAAAACCCATGTGGTCACAGGAAGAACATACAAACTCCATACAGACAGCACCGGTCGTCAGGAACAAACCTGGATATCTGGCACTGTAAGGTAGCAACTCTACCGCTGTGCCACTGTACCACCCGGCAGCTCCGGGTTCCTCCCACAGTTACTCCAGCATTTTGAATCTTTCCTTGGGTGAACCAGCATCTGCGGTTCCCTGTTTCTACAATTCTATGGGATATCCTGACACCTTCACCCACAGTAGGACGATTCGTGAAGATGAAGGACTTCACTGTGCTGGAAGGTTTTGTAGTTCACCATTGCACCTTAGGCATTGATATACTTCTATCTTTGGCATTAGAAAAACGAGCTAAACATATAATATTACTTAACCATTCCATTAGTAATACTAGGATTTTAAATAATCTTCCACAATAGAGAGGAGAATTGCAAATGAATTACATGGCAGATATCTAATTTTAGAAATTCAGATGACAGCACAACACAACAGCAAAATGTTCAGCATTTACATTCAGCATCTTACCTAGAGGATAGATTGTTAAACAACATGTTCTCTTAATTTTGTGTTCTTATTTGTCATATGTGACAGAGAATTTTGATTAAGAATATGTCTTATTACTGATTATCTTTCTGCCATTTCATCATGCTGCAGGACAAAACATATTATTAAGTTTATGATGTGGAAAGTGATCAGATTGGCAGTATTCCATGGTTTCTGTAATGCAGTTGGTACTTAGGTAGTTTCACTATCAGCTGCATAATATGTGCTATTATGAGCCATTAACAGTAAGCCTGCAAGGTGACTGTCATGTCAATGATAATATCGTTAACATTGGTTTCATCATCTGCTAACAGAAAGTCACCTCTAGCTGCACAACACAGCAAGAGAGACCTTAATTTATAAATACTAAAACTTTAGCTTGCAACAATTTCAAAGTGCAATGGATTTGAACATTTATCTTTCTTTCACGAACATTGCTGGGATCAGTGCTCAGTTCTGAATGTTGATCCCAACAACATTCAAAAGGGGCAGCATGGTGGTGCAGTGGTAGTGTTGCTGCCTTACAGCACCAGAGACCCGGGTTTGATCCTGACTATGGCAGCTGTGTGTATGGAGTTTGTACATTCTCCCCGTGATCGCGTGGGTTTTCTCCGGGTGCTCCAGTTTCCTCCCACAACCCAAAGTAGTGCAGGTTTGTAGGCTAATTGGCTTTGGCAAAAATTACAATTTGTCCCTGGTGTGCAGGTTAGTGTTAGTGTATGGAGATCACTGGTTGGTGTAGACTCATTGGGCCGAAGTGCCTGTTTCCGTGCTGTATCTCTAAAATAAACTACAAAAACATTTACATTTATGAAATTTATGAAGGTCAGAACCTTTTTCCCCAGGATGGAAATGTCAAAGACGACAGGGCATAGCATTAAGCTGCAGGGGGTGAAAGGAGTAATGTTTAAAGGAGATGTATGGGAAAAGATTTGTACACACACAGGACGCTGGGTGCCAGGAACATTCTGCCAGGGGTGCTGGTGGAGGCAGATGTGATAGGGGCATTTAAGAGGCTTTTCGATATGCAGGGGATATGGATCATGTGCAGGCAGAGGGACTATCTCAGAATTATGTTCATCATAGGCCCAAGTTCCTGTTACTGTGCTGTACTTTTCTATGTTCTATATTCTATGTTTAGTGGGTTCTGTTAGAATAAAAAACATAGGCAATACAAAGGAAATGGACAATACAATTGTCTATTTAGATTTAATAACAATGAACTGCACATGCTGGTTTATAACAAAGATTGACACAAAATACTGGAGTAATTTAGCAGGTCAGGCAGCATCTCTGAATTAACTGGATAGGTACGAACCCTTCTTCAAACTTCTTCAACCTGAAGAATGATCCCTACCCGAAATGTCACGTATCCAGATTCTCCAGAGATGCTGCCTGACCTGCTGAGTTACTGCAGTGATTTGTTTAGATTATTCAGACATGAATAACATAACAACAGTCATACAATGCTTTCACATTTCAATGATCCTTGCATGTTCCTTTGTGCTTAATATATCGATCGTTCTTTCGTAGTAAGCGATTAGCATACCTGTTCTTTTGTTTTAGTTCTGGTTGGAGCAGCCGTTCGATTTTTCCATGGTAAAGGAGGGCAGAACCACTCTCTTTCACTGAGGTATTCGAGGAAGGAACAGTCTGTACCATCAACACCATAGTGAGCGTAGCAAGGGTCAGATGTCCATCTGGCTCGCATCCACTTTATTAATCCGGCAAAAGGAAAGGAAGCAGAGAATGAAAAAAAAATGATTGTTAATTGTAATGGAGAGAGTAATACAGCATGGAAACAAACCCTTTGGCTGAAGAAGGGTGTCGACCCAAAACATCACCCATTCTTTCTATCCAGAGATGCTGCCTATCCCACTGAGTTACTACAGCATTTTGTGTCTCCTTTTGGCCCAATTTGCCCATGCCGACCAACATGTCCCATCTACACTGTGTTTGGCTCCCACCTGCCAACACTAGTCCCATCTGCCTATGAAATCTTTGCAGTTTCTTGCACATTTTTACTAAACTGCATGCATTTCAATGGTGAATTTGAAATTGGACTTTCAACGAAGGGTAATGGAATCTCATGAAATGTGCAACAAGTAATGCTGAGAAACAAAAGCAGGAGTGAATTATTTATTCCCTTTATTCCCTTTATCCTGTATCGGTACACTGTGAATGGCTTAATTATAATCATGTATAGTTTTTCCACTGACTGGTTAGCACACAACAAAAGCTTTTCACTGCACCTCCCCTGGCAGCTCGATCTATATAATCACCACACTGAGTGATAAAGGTGTTAAAGGAACCCTCACATTGCCGTTTAATTCTGCCCCTGTCGCCTTAAACCTATATCCTCTTGTTTAAAAAAAAAGACACAGTGTTGCATAACAAGCGGGTCAAACAATACCCTGGAGAACATGCAGAGGTGGCATTTTAGGTCGTGACCCTTCCTCAGACTGATGGTCTATTCCTGTCCTCTGGTTCTTGATTCCCCGACCCAGGATAAAAAACTGTGTGCATTCATCCAACCTGTTCCCCTCGTGATTTTATACACATCAAAGATCACCCCTCAGCCTCCTGCATTCCAAGGAATCAAGTCCTAACCTGGCAGGCGTCTCCTGACATCAGAGGCCCTGGCAACATCCTTTTATATATCCGTCTGAAGAAGGGTCTCGACCAAAAACGTCGCCCATTCCTTTTCTCCAGAGATGCTGGCTGACCCACTGAGCATCTGCAATTCCTTCCTACACATCCTACACTTCTCTGTAACTTGTGTATTTTATTTTACTCACAGAAAATTCGATAATTTACTCTTTACAAATGGAGCTTTGTCTATGAATCCAAGATGCATCATAAATGGATTGATTGGATGTTGCGTTTTAGAATTTATTACATATTGAGAACCAAACTGTGCTTCCTAACAGCCATCATCTAATGATTTGCCGATAGACCTGCCTCTGCATCTGTTATCTGGTCAAGAAGGAACATATTTTGGCACATACCTCTGTGTGCTAAAATGAACACCTGGATCAATGTGCGAGAGCAAATAAAGTTCATAAATCACAAGTGAAATTGTCTTCAGGGCCAGGACCTCACTGTTATCCCAAACAACAGTCATCAAGATTTCACCAATCCACTGGACACCAATATTTTTTAGACAGAAACCGATCAATTTAGCATTATACAAGCCTGCCTTTTAATGATTTACGTGGCTGCCACAGATTGGGGCAGCTGTTCATTCATCAGAAGCCAAACAATAATCAAAAGTTAATGGTAACACGATTTCAAAAAGTGAATATATAAATAGAATCCTGAAAACACTGCTGTTCAAAACACCACCGTCCGACATTTTAATTCTTGGGAGGATCTCACAGCACAGACGTAGTAGGAACAGATACACTGTCAGCCACTCAAAACAGGCATCTGTTTAATAGTGAGATTAAACGAGAACTTGCCAGTTTGAAGTTTGATCTTTATTTTATGAGGAGTTACGATGAGGGATTACGTGAAGAGCCCGCCAGCCCGCATGCGCATCAATCTTCAAAGCAGCGGTGTGAAATCACAGACAACAGTGTTGAACTGAATATAGTAAGATTCGAGAAACTAGAACTACCAGTTGACCTTTATGAGAGAGTGTTGGGAGTGGAGGGCACTTAATCCCTCATCGTAACTCCTCATAAAATAAAGATCAAACTTCAAACTGGTAAGTTCTCGTTTAATCTTACTATTTTACTTCGGAGTCACGTGATGTGACTACGTGAAGATTTCAAAGCTCTGTGATTTCATGCCGTGGACACGAGTCCATGCGTCACACACTGCATCAATTGACCAGGGATGAGTGAAATTTAATAAAGCATGACATAGATTTAAACATGCTGATGCTTTTTAACGACGAAATGATAATCATAGTAATCCCACTCATCCAGGAGGAATTATAAAACAGAACCTAAAAATAGAGTTGGCAAATACCCCCGGTCTGGCAATGGGTTTGTTATAACACATTTGGAAATTCGCTTGTTTGACCATCCTGCAGCCACTAGGATGTGGTCCAGAGAAACATCCATAACCCTCGCTGCTGATGTTGTTGCAGCCCTGGTAGTGTGAGATTTGAAAACATCAGTGTTCACTCCTGCACAAGCCAAAACCCGTTTTAATCACCTGGGGTGGTCTATACTGATACCTACGTATGTAACTAACAAACATTGCTAGTTCAGAGCCTCTAAGGCTCTAGGTGACATAATGTACTGTTGTAGATGTGTGACCACACACACAACCAAAGGTCCATGGGGTATGCCATGAAACTAGTTTGAGACCTGATGCCCCCCGGTCTACTCTGCAAGACTAAGTCATGAACATAAAGTATCATATTATTTGCAGATGTAACGATCCTGTCCAGTTGTAGCTTAAGCAACGACTGGACCCGTTATGCTGAACCCAGCGCCATGAGGATAACCACTTTGTAAATGATTTTGATCGAGGACAGGGATGTAGCTGGAGCCCAACGGCGACGCAGCGTCAGCAGGATATTAACATCCCATATCTCCGAGTACCTGGGCCTGGGGGAATTTGAGTTGAAGATACCCTTCATAAATCTGGATATCAGAGGTCGAGACCCGACAGTGTGGTGTCCCGACCCCAGCAGGAAGTATGACAACAAGGCACTTCTGGCACAATTTATAGCACTATAACTCCATCTCTCGTGAAATATAGCTTTGAGAGGAATTCCAAGACATCTGTTATACATACCGTGTCATACGATATATTGGACTGTAAACAGAACACTTCCCATTCCTTGATATAGGAGATGTATTGTTTCTTGGTACTATCTCTTCAGGCCGCAGTGATTACATCCACCGTACAACCTGACAGTCCGTACCCCAGGAAAAGGTCTTCTCATAGACTGCAAACCAACAATTTGATTCGCTCATGCAGAGGATGGTTCTCCCCAGTCACGGGGTAAACCAGCAGATTTCTGCGTTTGGGAACAGCCATCAAAGGCTCTGTTATCATTCCCAGTATGAGTGGACCCATGGCTGTGTAGGCCAGTCAGGCACTATCTAAAGCCTAAGGCGGAGTCTTGCTGCATTTTAAGCAAGCACCGACTGATGAGACAAAATGAAGGAAAGACATAAAGAATATTCCTCCCCAGTGTAGCGAGAATGCATCCATCGCCACTGCCCCTGAGAATGGCCGCCATGCCAGATATTTTTGCAACTGGTGATTGAGACTAGATGCAAAACAAATCGATATTTGTTGTTCCATCGCCCCACAATGTCATTAAATACTTTGTGATCCAACATCCATTCTGTGTTGTCATTGATTTACGTGATGATACACCAGCGCCAAATGAGGTTAGGTAAACTATCACAGGATATTGACTTGATTGCACCCATGTGATTAATATATGCCACCACCGTAGTGTGTCAACTTGTAGTTGAGCATGCAGATATGCATATTCGCACAATAAGCCTTTAACCATAGAACGCACCTAGTGACTTTGGGTAGTTGATACCATATAACTGAGGGATTGGTAACTCATGCACATCCCATCCGCCTCTGTGACTAGAGTTGGGATAGTAATTTCTGGCGGGCTCTTCACGTAGTCACTCACGTGACTCCGAAGTAAAATTGAAACCCCAGCTCAATCTCAAGACAGGTACATTGATAGGATAGGTTTAGGATATAGGCCAAACGTAGGTAGGCGGGACTAGTGTAAATGTTGGCCGGCATGGGCAACTTAGGCTGAGGGGCCCATTTCCATGTTGTATGACTCAATGACTGTAAAGGATGTAAACTAACACTAATGTAATGAACCATGATGTTTGAGAATATGGCTTTGTATCCTTTTTCTGATTGATCAACAGCCAGACGCATATGTGTAGGAAGAAACTGCAGATGCTGGTTAATACCGAAGAAAGTCACAAAGCACTGGAGTAACTTAGCTGGTCAGGCAGCATCTCTGGAGAAAAGAAATACACGACATTTCGGGTCGGAACCCTTCTTCATCCTGATCCTTATTGCTGATATTAAGAAGAGCATATATTACGGTTTAAAAAAACACTAAGTGCTGGAGTAACTCAGCAGGTCAGGCAGCATCTGTGGAGAGATAGTGTTTTGGGTCCTTTGGAGATGCTGCCTGACCCTCTGAGTTTCTCCAGAACTTTGTGCTATTTTTTTTGTAAGCCAGCATCCACAGTTCCTTGTGTCGATATCTTATGGTAGAGTGCAAAATGCTGGGGAAATGGTATAGAATCTTAATGTTAGCTTGCTTAAGTATTTAAAGAGGGAATCAAATACAGAGTGTTAATGAGACAGCATTTGTTGTAAAAGAGCTACCTCAGGAATATATTGATTTAGAAAGAGCAGTTCCTCTACACTCCATGGAATGGGGACTGCATGCAAATCACCCACTGATGCTGCACATAATTCAGGCAGAGGATCGACAGAGGTATGCTATTGATAGATAACACAATGCAAGATATCGATGCACTATCCCAGACATAATTTGCTGGAGAGAATTGCTCAGGAAGTAAACGTTTAATAGATAGATAAAATCCAAGCTGTGCCATCTCAAACAGCGGCATGTGCAATCTGGATAGCAATGTCATTACCCTTTGGTGTCAATGTGTTTCTCAGTATTTAGGTTTCTTGCTTCTCGCTGGCTAACTCCAGGAACATCTGCAGTTTTACACAGCCCAGTGCACTGACATGCATGGAGAAAAGTGACTGATGATCTATAGAGGGCCTTTATAACATTCACCTCTGAACAATAGCAGCACGAGAGGGCTTCACGATTCCATTCCACTGCTAGTGTCCCATAAGTAACAGGGGTGACTGATTGTAACCTTGCAGCTGCCGAGATCTATTCCATAACGCTCTGAGCTTTGTTAACAAAAAATGTACCGCTGAACATCTAGCTAATTTGTTACTGCCACCATCAAATCAACCACTTAAATTCTTTATTTCACTGCAGTTATTTTGCGGCTATCTTATTTTAAGGGGAAAGTTGATTTCAAAGATAGGGATGAAGACTGTCCACTCAAACTCCAGGGAATATCCCCTTTGCACCAGCTACAAACAGAAGATTAATAAAGATACAGGATTACAAGGTACATGCGGCCTCCAATATAATTACTGAGTCCACCATTGGTATGGTGGAACAGCACCTACAGTGGAAAGTATCTTATGCCCCTGTCCCACTTAGGAAACCTGAACGGAAACCTCTGGAGACTTTGTGCCCCACCCAAGGTTTCCGTGCGGTTCCCGGAGGTTGCAAGTAGTGGAAGCAGGTAGGGAGACTGACAAAAACCTCCTGGAACCTCCGGGAACCGCACGGAAACCTTGGGTGGGGCGCAAAGTCTCCAGAGGTTTCCGTTCAGGTTTCCTAAGTGGGACAGGGGCATAAGGATGGCTTCATGTGCAACTGTTTAGAATTTCTGCAGACATTATCTTGTGCAGTATATTGCATAACTTTGAATCCAATTATACAGAGCTTTTACATTTATTGTTGTCACATCCATTGAGGTGCAGTGAAAAGTGTTCTTTTACATGCTATCCACAATCAAATCAGGTAATGCATACATGAATACAATCAAGCCAAAACCCAAGTATAATCGCTAGAGTGAAGGGAGAGATACAGAATGTAGAATGTAGTTCTCAGTATTGTAGCCAACAGTTCCAGAGCCAAAGTCCAATGTACGTGATGAGATAGGTTGGAGTACCCTAGTTTATGAAGGACTGTTCAGAACCCTAATAACAGAGGGGAAGAAGCTGTTTCTGAGTTTGGTGGTTTGTGCTTTCACGCTTTTGTAACTTCTACTTGATGGGAGTAGGAGAAAAAGGAATGACGGCGTTGGGAAAGGTCTTTAATTATGTTGGCTGCTTTCCCAAGGCAGCATGAAGTTATGCCCCCTTCCTCTTCCCGAGTCTGTTTTACCAGTTTCACAGTTCTCGACCCTTCCCTAGCCTACATTGTACCAACCAGGCACCGCCCTGCCTGAGATAATTTGTAGCTGGCCCTGTTTGGTCCTGGTCTTTTCTCGCCTACAGCTCTTCATCTACCCCCTTCCTACCCCCTACTTTCAGTCTGAAGAAGGGTCCCAACTCAAAACTTCACCCATCCTTTTCTCCAGAGCTGCTGCCTGACCCGCTGTATTACTCCAGCACTTTGTGTCTATCTCTGGTATAAACCAGCATCTGCAGTTCTTTGTTTCTTAAGGGCCTGTCCCACTTTCACAACCTAATTCACGACCTTTTTTACGTGGACAGTTTTCATCTGGCTAGAAAAAGCCCCGACCTATTTGATGCCACGAGTACCTACGACTAGCATCACAATCTACCTACGACCTACCTACGACCTACCTACGACCTTGTGACGACCATGCTGCGAGTATGAGTCAAGGGCAAAGTCGGCAGAGGTCGTGAATTAGGTTGTGAAAGTGGGACAGGCCCTTAAGGCATGAAGTGTAGATGGAGTCAATGGTGGGGAATCTGGTTTGTGTGATGGACTGGGCTTTACCCACTGCTCTCTGCAATTTCTTGCAGTTTTGGGCAGTGCTGTTCCCAACCCGAGCTGTGATGCAACCCGGCAGTATGCATTCTGTGGTGAATCTGTGGAAGTTTGTAAGAGTTGTTGGAGGCATGCTGAGCTTCCTCAGTCTTAAGGAAGTAGCGGTGTGGTGTGTTCTAATATAGGGCACACACCTGGGTTGTTGTCCTTTTGTAGTTAGACACAAAAAGCTGGAGTAACTCAGCAGATCATCCAGCATCTCTGGTGAAAAGGAATAGGTGACGTTTCGGGTCGAGACCCTTCAGACTAGAGTCTGGGGAAAGGGAATCGAGAGATATAGACGGTGATGCAGAGAGATATAGAACAAATGAATGAAAGATGACAAAAAGTAACGATGAGAAAGGAAACAGACCTTTTTGTAGTGTTGTGTTAGCTGTTTAAGGGAATTCTAATTTCAGTTCGCATTTCACTTCAAGTTTTGATCCCATTTGCCAACCTGGTCCAGTGTGGGAAAATGCCCAGTTTTGCTCGGTGATCAGAAACAGCAAACAGCAAACATCCCCCAGCTAACAACTAGAAGGACTTATCAATGTCAAACTAAACCAGATAATAATTTATGTGGAAAATGCACTAAAAAGCATCTGGCAGCATTTAAGCCAAATTTAGCTATAACATTGTTGCTATCGTAAACTGATATGGAAATTTTTTTGAACTTCAGTTGAAGTCATGTTACAATAAATTAATGCCTATAAAGAGGCAAGAGTAAACACTCACAGTAAATTAATTTGATCAACAAATGGACAAAAATAAATCACTCCAAATGCATGTAGCTTTGCAGCATTTGCTGTATGACATTTTAGATTTAAAAATGTAAACCTTTGGTCCATGGATGGAGAAATTCACATATTGCCCCATTTAAATTAAAATAGCACATTTAGAAAGTGACCTCTCTGGTAACAGTAAGATAAAATGCTAAATAGGTCCAACTAAATAAGGAAGAAAATACATCAATCCCAGAAAGTGAAGAGGAAAGAAAAGTAGGGAAAGGAATCCCAAACGTAGAAATGCAAGACGTAATGCTAAATTCACCTCAAGTACAAGAAAGTGCAGATACTGGAATCTTATGCTAAGCACAAGTGCTGGAGGAACTTACGGTGGCACCTTGGCACAGCGGTAGAGTTGCTGCCTTACAGCGCCAGAAACCCGGGTTCCCTGACTATGGATGCTGTCTGTACGGTGTTTTTACGTTCTCCCCTTGGCAGCGTGGGTTTTCTCCGGGAGCTCCGGTTTCCTCCCATACTCCAAAGTCTACAGGTTTGGAGGTTCATTGCCTTTTGTAAAAATTGTAAATTGTCCCTAGTGTGTAGGATAGTACCAGTGTGAGGGGATCGCTGGTCACGCTGGCTGAAAGGCCTGTCTCTGAGTTGTATCTCTAAACTAAACTAAACTCAGCAGGTCAGGCAGCATCTGTGGCTGGAATGGGCAGATGACATTTCAGATCGGGACCCCTTTTTAGACAATAGCTGGTATGGTCTGAAGGGTACTGCCCTGAAACATAGTGTGTCCATTCCCTCCATAGATGCTGCCTGACTCGCTGAGTTCCTCAGCATTTTGTGTTTCGCTAAAGTGTAAGAACATTCAGAATAGCTAAATAACTGGATGGTGAGAGGCACAGGAGTTTGGGAAAGGGCTTGGATTCTTGTTAATCAAACCAGTCCTGTTGTGCCAAATGTACTAAGCTATAGAGTTGGTTCTGATATTGTATGCTGGAGTTTAATTCGAACAGTGGCAAAAGAGTTTAAATCAACATGGGAGTGACATAGAAATAACTGAAGTAACTTAGAAGGAAAAGTCAGTTTTACATGCAAATTAATTCAATAGTACGTTAGATTAGTGGAGACACAAGAAACTGGAATCTTGAGTAAAACACAAAATGCTGGGGCATGTAATGTGCAACATAATAAATCATAATCATATAGATTTGGTTACTAATTTTTGATGTTTCTATTTTTACTTAAAAAAATTCCATTAATTAGGTATGTTACAATACTTACTCAAGGTCACTGGCGCTGAAGAAGGGCAAAGTCATGGACAGGTTCCGCTACAGCATCGAAGGGAGACCAATCCCAACTGTCTCCGAAAGGCCAGTGAAGAGTCTTGGCAAGGTGTTTAACAGCAGCTTGAAGGATACAGCATCTGTCCAGGCAACCTGTCAGGAGCTGGAGAGCTGGTTGAGAGCAGTGGACCGGTCGGGGCTTCCCGGCAAGTTCAAGGCATGGATTTACCTGCATGGTATCCTGCCAAGGATACTCTGGCCACTGCTTGTCTACGAAGTCCCAATATCCATCGTAGAGAGATTGGAGAGGAAAGTCAACAGCTTTCTCAGGTGGTGGCTGGGACTGCCCAGGAGCCTTAGCAGCATCACCCTTTACGGAAATAACACCAAGCTCCAGCTGCCTCTGAAGTCCCTGGAGGAGGAGTTCAAGGTGACTCGGGCCAGAGAGGTGATGCTGTACAGGGACTCCAGCGACCCCAAGGTGGCTCAAGCAAGGGTGGAGGTGAAAACTGGGAAACTTCCCATCTCCCCAGTTTGACAAGGCCAAGGGGAAGGAGAGGCGCAGGCTGGTCCAGGAGGAAGTGAGGGCAGTGGTGGAGGAGGAGAGGTGTACCAGAGCAGTTGCATTGAGGCAGCAGGGAGCCTGGACAAGGTGGGAGCAGGACATGGACTGAAAAGTCACATGGACTGAGCTCTGGCAGGCTGAACCACAGCGCATCAAGTTCCTGGTCCAGGCAGTGTATGATGTCCTGCCCAGCCCATCGAACCTCTTCATCTGGGGCAAAGCGGAATCTCCAGATTGCCCGCAATGCTCAGGCAAGGGGACGTTGGAACACATCCTGAGCTGTTGCCCAAAGGCTCTTGGGCAGGGCCGGTACACATGGCGTCACGACCAGGTTCTCAAACCCATTGCAGAAGCCATCAGCATGGGAATCAGCAGCTGTAGACGAGAATGCCCCACCACCCAGATGATCACCTTCGTGAAGGCCGGAGTGCAGCTGCCAAAAACCACAGCAGCCAGGAATCAGTCAGGAATCCTGGCGACTGCGCAGGACTGGCAGCTTTCCGTAGATCTGGTGAAACAGCTGCAGTTCCCACAGCACATTGCCACGACCACCCTGAGGCCAGATATCCTCCTGGTCTCAGAGGCGACCAAAAACATCGTCTTGTTGGAACTGACAGTGCCGTGGGACGACCGTCTGGAGGAGGCCCACGAGAGGAAGATGGCCAAGTATGAAGAGCTGGTCATAGACTGCCGCAAGCAGGGCTGGAAGGCAAGGTGTATGCCCATCGAGGTTGGCTGCAGAGGTTTTGCTGGGCAATCGCTCTACAAAGCCTTGAGTGCACTGGGCATCAACGGAGTGGCAAGGAGAAGGGCCATCAAGAACACCACAGAGGCAGCGGAGAAGGCATCAAGATGGCTCTGGATCAGGAGAGGAGGTCCATGGGGAGGAGCGAATGCCACCTGAACACAAGTCGTGGTCTGATCAACCACGGCTGGGTCGCCTGGGTGAGGGTGTCTGATGTTGAAAGACCCGAAACACCCAATGACCCCAGGTTACATCACTGATGATGTGTTCAGGAGCACCTTCAGCGGCGCTACAATTCTGCCACTGGCCGTGTGCGCGATTTTGGCGCGTTTGAGGGGGGGGGGGGGGGGGCGGGGTTAAAACGCGTTTTTTTTCCGACCTGGTCCTGGATTATATTTGTTGGAGTGCAAGATGTTGCTAAAGAATCTTTCCGACGGCCGTTCTGTGTGTTTTTTTTTAAAATTCGCCCGACAAGTTAATCGCTGGAGTTATTTTTAAATCAGCTTCTGAAGCCGTCAATGCCGACAACGGGGATGGATTTTATGTAGGGGACAGGTAAAAGAAAGTAGTGTGGCGGCTCCCAAGGGTCGTGCCATCATACTGTCGAACCCCTCGGCACGGGAGTGGTTCAGTCCGGAGGCGGCCCTTAGCCAGAGGGTTTAAAGGCAGGGGTTTGGGTCCCATCTTTCTCTTGTTTGGTCTTCCCTACAACCGGGAGGAACATAATTAAAGGTGCCTCTCAAAACACTGGACTTCGTGCTTCCTTTTGAGACCCACGCACCACATTGGTGACCCCACAGTTTCGATCATCGACCCCCAGCCACGGAGTGGTACATTTTATCCAGACTACCGGCCCACCTCTCCACGCACGAGCACGCCGACTGCCGCCAGATAAACTGCGTCTGGCACGGCGGGAATTCCGCACAATGGAGACCTTGGGGATCATCCGCCCTTCGAGCAGCCCTTGGGTGTCCCCACTCCACATGGTCCCTAAGTCGAGCGGAGGCTGGCGACCTTGCAGGGATTACCGACGGCTCAATGCCGCAACAACAGCGGATTGATACCCCGTACCCCACATCCAGGACTTCACCGCCCATTTGGCTGGGGCCACAATATTTTCAAAAGTGGATCTGGTACGGGGTTATAACCAGATCCCGGTTCATCCGGATGACGTACCCAAGACGGCGATCATCACGCCATTCGGACTTTACGAGTTCACGCGGATGCCGTTCGGCCTCAAGAACTCTGCGCAGGCCTTTCAACGCCTAATGGACGGAGTTTGTCGCGACCTCGATTTCGTGTTTGTGTACCTGGATGACATCCTGGTGGCCAGCCGCTCGCAGCAGGAGCACTGCACCCACCTTCGGCAGCTCTGTCAGCGGCTCAGCGAGCATGGTTTGGCCATCAACCTCGACAAGTGCCGTTTTGGTGTAACCGAGATTGACTTCCTCGGCCACCGCGTGACTGCGCAAGGCGCGGTTCCCCTGCCTGACAGGGTCGACGCCATCCGTCGGTTTCCCCGCCCACGCACGGTGCGTGGCCTGCAGGAGTTTGTCGGCATGGTGGCGTTTTACCATCGTTTCGTGCCATCCTCGGCCCACATCATGCGGCCGCTGTATCAACTTCTGGCGGGTGGGCAGAACAAGAACGTTGAATGGACCCACGAGGCAGGGGCAGCTTTTGACGGCGCGAAGGAGGCCCTTGCTCGGGCCGTACTGCTGGTGCACCCGCGGGAAGATGCCCCGACTGCTCTCACGGTGGACGCCTCGGAGTCGGCGGTTGGTGCTGTGCTGGAACAACTGACGGGCGGAGGTTGGCAGCCCCTGGCCTTCTTCAGCAGGCACCTCAACCGTGCGCAGACGAAATACAGTGCGTTCGATCGCAAGCTCCTGGCTCTGTACCTGGCAGTGCGCCATTTTCGCTACTTCCTGGAGGGCCGCCCGTTCACCGCCTACACGCACCACAAGCCGCTCACTTTCGCCCTGGCGAAGGTTTCGGACCCCTGGCCTACATTTCGGAGTATACAACATCTATCCGCTACATCGAGGGGAAAGAGAACCGGGTAGCCGATGCATTGTCCCGCCCCGCTATCAACGCCGTGTTCGAGGCGGCGCCCGGAATTGACTATTCTGCTCTGGCAGAGGCACAGCTCACGGACGATGAGATGCCCGCCTACCGGACTGCCATCTCGGGCCTCCGCCTTGAGGATGTCCCTCTCGGTCCTGGAGGAGTGACAATCCTGTGCGATGTGTCGTCCGGCCAGCCGCGCCCCATCGTCTCTGCCACCTGGCGCCGGAGGGTGTTCGAGGTGATCCACGGACTGGCGCACCCATCAATCCGGGCGACAAGTTCAAGTTCAAGTTCAAGTGAGTTTATTGTCATATGTCCCTGTATAGGACAATGAAATTCTTGCTTTGCTTAAGCACACAGAAAATAGTAGGCATTTACTACAAAACAGATAAATGTGTCCATATACCATGATATAAATATATACACACATGAATAAATAAACTGGTAGTGCAAATAACAGAAATTGGTTGCTAATAATCAGAGTTTTGTCCGAGCCAGGTTTAATAGCCTGATGGCTGAGGGGAAGTAGCTATTCCTGAACCTGGTTGTTGCAGTCTTCAGGCTCCTGTACCTTCTACCTGAAGGTAGCAGGGAGATGAGTGTGTGGTCAGGATGGTGTGGGTCTTTGATGATACTGCCAGCCTTTTTGAGGCAGCGACTGCGATAAATCCCCTCGATGGAAGGAAGGTCAGAGCCGATGATGGACTGGGCAGTGTTTACTACTTTTTGTAGTCTTTTCCTCTCCAGGGCGCTCAAATTTCCGAACCAAGCCACGATGCAACCGGTCAGCATGCTCTCGACTGTGCACCTGTAGAAGTTAGAGAGAGTCTTCCTTGACAATCCGACTCTCCGTAATCTTCTCAGGAAGTAGAGGCGCTGATGAGCTTTTTTGATAATTGCGTTAGTGTTCTCGGACCAGGAAAGATCTTCAGAGATGTGCACCCCCAGGAATTTGAAGTTCTTGACCCTTTCAACCATCGACCCGTTGATATAAATGGGGCTGTGGGTCCCCCTCCTACTCCTTCCAAAGTCCACAATCAGTTACTTGGTTTTGCTGGTGTTCAGGGCCAGGTTATTGCGCTGGCACCATATGGACAGTTGCTCGATCTCTCTTCTGTACTCTGACTCATCCCCATCAGTGATACGCCCCACAATAGTGGTGTCGTCAGCGAACTTGATGATGGAGTTCGCACTGTGGTTCGCTACGCAGTCATGGGTATAGAGTGAGTACAGCAGGGGGCTGAGCACGCAGACTTGAGGTGCTCCCGTGCTGATTGTTATTGAGGCTGACACATTTCCACCAATACGAACAGACTGTGGTCTGTGGACGAGGAAGTCGAGGATCCAGTTGCAGAGGGATGCGCAGAGACCCAGTTCTGCGAGTTTGGTAACCAGTTTGGAGGGGATGATTGTGTTAAATGCCGAGCTGTAATCAATGAATAACAGCCTGACATATGAGTTTTTGTTGTCCAAGTGGTCCAGTGCGGTGTGGAGGGCCAGCGAGATCGCATCCACCGTTGATCTGTTGTGGCGGTACGCGAACTGCAGTGGGTCCAGGTTTTTGTCGATGTAGGAGTTGATTTGCTCCATGATCAACCTCTCAAAGCACTTCATCACCACCGGCGTTAGTGCCACTGGTCGATAGTCATTGACGCAGGTCACCTTACTCTTCTTGGGCACCGGTATAATTGATGCCCTTTTAAAGCAGGTGGGGACCTCAGACCTCAGAAGTGAGAGGTTGAAAATGTCCGTAAAAACTGCCGCCAGTTGGTCCGCACAGGTTTTTAGAACACGGCCGGGTATACCATCAGGTCCAGGTGCTTTTCTGGGGTTCACCCCTCTGAAGGATTTCCTGACATCGGCCTCTGTGACTGAGACTGAAATGCCATCACAGCGAATGGGGGATCGGGAAGGCACATCAGTATTCTCCCTGTCAAAGCGTGCGTAAAACGCATTGAGCTCGTCAGGGAGTGATGTTACACCGGCATTCGAGCTGCCTCCTGGTTTTGCCTTGTAGGAGGTGATTGCATTCAGACCCTGCCACAGCTGCCGAACATCTGTCTCGTCCTCCAGTTTGGAGCAGAAGTCCCTTTTGGCCTTTTTGATGGCCTTACCAACGGCACTAGTGGCCGCTCGTTTCATGTGGCACGGTCTGCGCAAGCAGGTTGGCCATTGGGCTCGCACCTGCATTCCGTGCCAGACGGGGAAAATCCAGCGCCATGTCCGTGCGCCTCTCCAGGAGTTTGGTCTACCTCACCTGCGATTCGACCATCTCCACGTAGACATTGCAGGGCCTCTCCCGCCGTCCCGGGGCATCACCCACCTTCTCACAATGGTGGACCGCTTCACGCGGTGTCCGGAGGCCATTCCGCTGGCCGATACTTCAACGGCTACGTGTGCTCATGCGTTGTCTGCGCACTGGATTGCTCGCTTCGGGGTGCCGGCGCACATCTCCTCGGACCGGGGGCCACAGTTCACCTCCGAGCTGTGGTCAGCCATGGCTCGCTTGCTGGGGATGCGGCTACACCACACCACGGCTTACCACCCGCAAGCTAACGGTCTGGTGGAGAGGTTCCACCGGCAGCTAAAGGCAGCACTGAAGGCACGACTCTCCGGCCTGGACTGGATGGATGAGTTGCCGTGGGTCATGCTGGGCATCCGGACTGCTCCTAAAGAGGACTTGGCCTCATCATCGGCGGAGCTCGTGTACGGGTCGCCACTCACGGTGCCCGGGGAGTTCGTGCCGTCGGCGTCGGGGCAGCAGGGAACGCCCTCATCCACCCTAAAGCGCCTTCGCGAGCGAGTTGGCAGGCTCGCACCCGTCCCGACGTCCCACCATGGGACATTTCGCCCACATGTGCCATCAGCCCTCAGGGACTGCCCACAGTAGTTTTCCTGTGCCGTGATGCCCACCGGACGCCACTCCAGAGGCCGTACGAGGGCCCGTTCCGAGTGCTGGAACACGGGCAGTCGACTTTTGTCCTGGACATGGGGGGCCGGCCGGAGGCAGTGTCGATTGACCGGTTGAAGCCGGCACACCTGGACATTGACCAGCCGATGCTGGTTGCCCAACCTCGGCCTTGGGGGCGCCCCCCTTCACGGCTCCCTCCACCTGTCACTCCACCTGTCCTCCCGCCGGTCCCTCGACCATTCCCTCGACCTGCCCCTCCACCTATGCCTCCGCCTGCCCCACGATCGGCTGACTTCCGCATGCGGGCCGGCTGGTTCATGCGCCCGCCGGTGCGTTTCATGCCTCTGGTTCTGGGGGGGGGGGGGGGGGGGGGTCCTGTGGCGGCTCCCAAGGGTCGTGCCATCATACTGTCGAACCTCTCGGCACGGGAGTGTTTCAGTCCGGAGGTGGCCCTTAGCCAGTGGGTTTAAAGGCAGGGGTTTGGGTGCCATCTTTCTCTTGTTTGGTCGTCCCTACAACCGGGAGGAACATAATTAAAGGTGCCTCTCAAAACACTGGACTTCGTGCTTCCTTTTGAGACCCACGCACCACAGTAGTTTATTTTTATGTATAAAAGTGTTTCTTAAGATGCATTTAATTCACATTTTAAGTTGCGAAACGGTGATTTTTTCCCTGAAGAACCGGCAGTGTATTTGCTGCCGATATGGAGGACTAAATCACCGCAACCTCAACGTTCCAAATGGTCCCGTTCCAGAATATCCCACAGGCAAGTTGATTTAAATGGCCATTAATTTACAGGTATTAAACGTTAAATTCCTTCCATTTGGCCTATAAACCCATGACAATGAGATTTTAAAATTATGTTATATTGTGAATTCTTGTGTGAATGTTATTTGGGCACTTAGGCTATTTAAAAATGTTAATCTATTCTTAAGAAATGGATAGATGTTTAGATCTAGTAATTGAATTTTGTAATTAGCTACAATTAGGTAACTAACTAATTATATGCTTTAATTTTCAGTCATCTAAGTAAGATTGTTTCATATTGGTTTCAGAATGCTTCAATCTATAATAACTGAAAATGTCTTTCAGTTCTCTTAAATTTTAAGAAAGTTATGGGCTTTTAAATGTTCTCGATCACAGCTTTTGTGTTAAGTCAATGAAAAAGCAATAGGGAACAAGGTGCCAATTTCCGAGTATGAAGATGGCCATAACTTTTTTAATACTAAAGATATGAAAGTGAATTGGGTGTCAAATTAAACTTCTTTTTATGCTTTATCTGATGGGATAAATTAAATACTTGATTTTTTAAATCTCAAAATTTTGTAACATTGCTACATTAATTTGTACATTTCTTTTGCCTAATTAGGAAAACAAGCTGGATATTTCTGCATGTTTAAGATCTCATTAAAATCTCTGTAGTTCAGTTTAGCTGTTGTCAATTTACGTTTGTGGAAACAGCTATTTTTCAGAAGACTAACCAAGCCTGTTAGTATTATTAATTTACTTTAACAGAGTGAGTGGAATAGTTAACATTTAATTGCTCCAATCCATTTGGGTTAATGCATCCATCGTATGAATGAAGAGATTCAATATTGCTGTCTGCATTGTAAGATTTAATGCAAAGTTGTGCTGGTCATGTAAGATGATGATGTGACTCGGATAATATGCACCACATTTAATGACTGTATTGGCTGAAGAACATTGTACTGCAGAGTAATTGTGTGTGAAGTCAAACGGAACTGCAAATGCTCGAATCTTGAATAAAACAGAAAGTGCTGGAGTAACCCAGTGGGTCAAGCAGCATCTGTGAGGGGAGTGGATATGCTGTCTTTTTGAGCCGGCTGTACTGTTTGAGAAGGCTCCGCTCCTTCGACATCTGCAGTAAGATACAACACGATACAATGCGATAGAACTTTATTTATCCCAGGAGGGAAATTGATCTGCCACCAGTCATAAAAACACAAAATACATGAAACATGCAATTAAAGTGATGAGTGAAAAGGCTTGGGGGATGTGCAAAGATTGGGGAGGGGGGGGGGGGGGGGGGGGGGGGGGGGAAGGGAGTCAGTCTCAGTCTACCCCAAAACAGAATTGGGAAAGAGTTGTAAACTTTGATAGCCACAGGGAAAAAGGATCTCCTGTGGCATTCTGTCCAGATGCTGCTCATGTTCTACCAATTGGTGGTGGCCAGTGTCATCTTCCTCGCTGCCATGTGCTGGGGCAGCAGGGTAAAGGCTCCAGACGGCAACAGGATTAACAAACTCATCAGGAAGGCTGGCTCTGTCCTATGGGAGGAATTTGATTCATGAGAGGTGGTCTTGGAGGGGAGAATGCTCCTCAAACTGCAGAGCATCTTGGACAATACAGCTTACCCCCTCCATGACACACTGGTCTACCTGAGGAGTCCCTTCAGCAACAGATTGGTTCCACCAAGATGCAGTCCTCTCCCCCCCCCCCTCACCTGCCTTTGCACATTCCCAATCCTTTCCACTCATCACTTTAATTTCATGTTTCATGTACCTTGTGTTTTATGACTGTTGGCAGGTCAATTTCCCTCCCGGGATAAATAAAGTTCTATCGTATCGCATGGTATCGTTTCCTATTGTATGCGGTGTTTCGGGAATGGACCTTCCAATTGCTTGTGGCTTGGCTGCAGGAAATACCATAAAATAGATGTACAAACTCAATAGATAGACGGCTGTGGAATAATCATGCATTCTGGATAACGAACAAGTTATGATAGCAATTACGTATCCTGGAGGTATTTTTTGTATTGCTGTTATTGTGTTCTCTGCAGTAAGATAGCGAGAACATTAGGTGTAATTTATTCCAATGTGTCCAGACTTTGTGCATAGTGAAATAAATGGAATTAATTGTTCATCTGCATGGGTCTGGCTCCGGCAGACAGTGAGAAAATAATTGGTTGCATGAAATATAGAATCGCAATAAGATTAAGGTGTTTAAATATGGCCAAACTGCATGCAATCCTGCCTTTAGCTATGAGGTAATACAGAGTAAAATCTGACAAATCACGGAAGCAATTGTATTTATGTTACAAGCTAGTGCTCTTATATGAGAAAGTCGAACCAAGATGCCGTTGACTGACTGATTGAAAGATGCAACAAGAATATAGTTCCTCTAATCCTCACCGTTCACCCCATCAACCACCACATCCAACACGTGCTCTGTCCGCCAAGGCCTGCTGGATATCCCAGTTCCTAGCCATTTTAACTCCCATTCTGACCTTTCTGTCTTGGGACTCATCCATTGCCCGAGTGAGATCACACACAAACTGGAAGAACAGCACTTGGGTAGCTTACATCCAAATGGTACGATTATTGCATTCTCCAATTTCAATTCCCCTCCCTCTCTTTCCTGTCCCCCTCCCGACAGAGATACACATCCATCACTTCCACCATCTCTCACCGTTCCAATCACCCGGAGGCTTCCGCCCTCCCCCTCACGCTCCTCATCCTCTAGTCCAATAGTATTTTTAACCCCTCTTTCCTCTCTCCTTTCCTTTGTTTATCTGACACCTTTTTGTCTCCTTTTCATCTCTAACCCTTGGCACCCACAATCTCCAGTCTTTGCCAATCAAACCACACACCCTCACCTGTATCCACCTATCACTCTCCAAGGTCTGCCCCATCCACTCTTTTTGTTCTCTACCCCCTACTACAATTGGTCTGAAGGCAAGACCGAACACAAAACGTCGCCAGTCTATTCCCTCCAAAGATACTGCCTGACTCACTGACTTCCTCCAGCACTTTGTGTTTTACTCAAAATTCCATCATCTTCAGTTTCTCGTGTTTCAACCTATTTGAACTAAACCATATTTGCCATTCCTCAGCCCACTTGCCCAGCTGATCAATATCTCACTATAATTCCTGATTACCATCTTCACTATAATACCACCTATTTTAGTATGATCTGAAAAATCACTAAACTACACATTCTCATCCAAACTTATGTGTATTTCGTTAAGTTTAGTTCAGAGATACAGCATGGAAGCAGGCCCTTTGGCCCACCGAGTCTACGCTGACCATCGATCACCAGTTCATACTAGTTCTATGTTATCCCACTTTCTCATCCACTCCCTGCACATCAGGGACAATTCACAGAGGCAAAATTAACCAACGAACCCGATTGATTTCGGGATGTATGAGGCAACCAAAGTAAACCCACACAGTCACAGGAAGAATATGCAAACTGTACAGAAGCACCCGAGGTCAGGATTGAACCCGACTCTATTTTTGTGAGGCCCATTGAATATGCTCCACGGATCCTTTATTGCCTTTTCCTTCAGCTATCTAACTGATTTGTAAGTATTCAACTGAGCAAATGGACCGAAACAAGACCATTTTGGCTAATAAAATGTGGCCCAGCAAATACTGAATCTTCTCTTTGCACATGAATGGGGGGTTGCAGAAAATAAAATTAAGGACTAAAATCAAGGAATATCTCTATCTATTCAAATTCATCATGAATCTGCTGGTGTTATATTTCCATTTAGCCTCTGGCTTTCACTTTTCAACCAGCCTGTGATTGAAATCAGAATTCCACTGTAAAGACAAGTGCATACACTTCTCATGGATTGTCATTGAATATTCATGAAAGTTGCAATCAAACATGGTTCAGCTGTGGAATTTGTGTTTGATATAAAGGATGAAGGGATAATTGTCCTCCCGGTCCTATTTTCATTGCTGATTCATCATGATAACAATGTACATGGTGTCACAATGATGTTAGTAATGTGCAGGATAGATTCCAAACATGTCTCACACCAAACATTGTTGATTTGTTAGACTAGTTGTCAGAACATCAGCAGTGCAGCGGCATGGCTGATGGAGCCGCTGTCTCTTAGGTGCTGTCTGTGTGGTGTTTGCACGTTACCCCTGTGACCGCATAGATTTCCACCAGTTTCCACCCAAATGAATATATTTAAAATAGGAGAATTATAGATTTATTTGGTTAAGGGGAATCAAGGTGTATAGATTAGTGTGTGAACTGAAGTAAAAGTTCAGTGTTCATCCTATCGATGGGCAGCACAGTGGTGCAGTGGTAGAGTTGCTGCCTTACAGCACCAGAAACCCGACTACAGGTGCTGTCTTTACGGAGTTTGCACATTCTCCCTGTAACCATGTGGGGTTCTCCAGTTTCCTCACAAGCCCCAAAGACGTGCAGGTTTGTAGGTCAGTTAGCCTCTGTAAATTGCCCCTCATTTGTAGGGAGTGGACATGAAAGTGGGGCAACACAGAACTAGTGTGAACGGGTGATCAATGGTCAGCATGGACATGGTGGGCCGCAGGACCTGTTTCCGTGCTGTATCTTTCAATCAATCAAAAACAGCCAGAGCACAGTGCAAGGAAGTCGCTAAAAAGAAAGGAGGAGGCTGAGACAGGAGGCTGGTGGGAGAGCTGGGAATGGGGAGGGGAAGGAGGGAGAAAGCGAGCACTATCTGAAATTGGAGAAATCAATGTTCGTACCGCTGGGGTGTAAAGCATATATGTTGTTGCTATGGGAAGCATGCAAATCTTATGCAATAAAGTGAGTGACAGCCTAAGGTAGCCAATTTAGATTCATAGAATAGCGACTTCCTTGCAATGTTAAGATTTATTTTAAAATAACTATCTTTGGTTGTTACATTTACATGCTTTAAAATAAGGAAACAGAAAAATAATCTTACTAAGTAGGATATAGTGGCCCATGAAACAAAGAACTCCATATGCTGCTTTGCAAAAGCAGATACAAAGTGCGGGATTAATTCAGCGAGCCAGGCAGCATCTCTGGATAACATTGATAGGCGACGTTCAGATCGGGACCTTTCTTCAGACCGATTATAGCAGTGGGGGAGAAAGCTGGTAAATAGATGGGGGCATGGCAAGTGATAGGTGGATACAGGTGAGGGCAGTTTAATTGGCAGATGGGTGAAAAACAAGCTGGAGATGAAAAGAAAAGGGTGTTAGATAAGGAGAGAAGAGGAGTGAAATGTGAGGTGTAGGTGGAAGGGGGTGGAGCGGGGAGGGGGAAAGGGGAGGTAAGATTAGTGGGAGAAATGGTGTCCTGACCCGAAACATTTCTATCCATGCTCTTCAGAAATGCTGCCTGACCCACTGACTTACTCCAGCACTTTGTGTCTTCCATTGTAAAGATGCCCTTACAAAAGAATGACCATATGATGCAAGATTCTTAAGTGATCTCTTAATCTGAGACCAGGATAATTAATCTAAAGATTAATTATCTAATAAATCACAAATGTATGAAGAACAGATTGACTGTGGTTGATTAATTTTCATTCTCCCAGTTTCTACCTTAATCTCTTGTTTGTGCTCAAATCTTTATGTACTGTGAAAAGCGCCAAAAGTACAAAAATTATCGGTGACTGTAAAGTACCAAAGTGAAAATCTTATGGATCTCACTGAATGAAAATACTGATTTAATCAATTCTTCAAGTCACTCTGTTCAACTCGATAAAGAAGATGACTTTCCATTTTGTTTCTGATATGAATCTAAATTGGCTACCTTAGGTTGTCACTCACTTTATTGTATAACTGGTGCATGCTTCCTATAGCAACAATATGCATGCTTTACATCCCAGCGGTACGAACACTGACTTCTCCAATTTCAGATAGTGCTCGCTTTCTCCCTCCTTCCCCTCACCATTCCCAGCTCTCCCACAAGCCTACCGTCTCCGCCTCCTCCTTTCTTCCCCCCCCCCCTCCACTTCTCTCCATAGATGCTGCCACACCCGCTGATTTTCTCCAGCATTTTTGGCTACCTTTAAAAAAAAAAATTAATATTCATTCCGAGATTTGAATGCAGATCCACTGCAATTTTTATTGCTAGTGAGATGGAAACAGAACTGCAGAATCAACTCCTCATTTACTTCACGAACGGATATGTTGGAGAGGGTGCAGAAAACATTTACTCGAATGCCTCCTGGATTAGAGGGTATTACTTAAAAGGAGAAGTTGGACAAACTTGCGCAAAGCAGTGTCTTGGACACAGAATTATAAATTGGAAGGTTATATGGATAAGAAAGTTTGGATTCTCTTTCATATGAATGACAATTCTAATCAGGTGAACTTTTGGCGAATCTATGGAGCATCAAAAATCAGACAGCATGGATAACATTAAATTGTAAAATATGTCACCGTTTATTACTAAATGCTGCTGATAATTCAGATATTTGGATTTATAAATAATTGCGAGGGAGGAATATTTTGTTATTGGGAGGTTAGAAATCAACCATTTTCCTTAACCTATCCGTGAATAGGTGCCCCTCCCACTTTCATTAGTCTATTGTAAGTTATCTTTAATATTCAGAAACTGGAACCTTCCTATCAAGTATCCAATAATCCCGTGTTTTTCTTTTAAAATTGGGTATTTGGCGATTCTGATCATTTTACAAACTTCAAAGAACGAAGGAAAATATCAAGTTTGGATAAATTATTGAAAGCTGTACATTTTTCAAAACCTAGAAAAAGCAATTCAACGGGAATTATCAAAAGCAAATCAGAAAATATACAGAATGGAACAGCCTGTTTGGGAAAACGTTCGTGATTCGGTGGCTGCAACTGCGGGTTTGGCGGACGGCGGCACCCTGCTGGGTGACCGCTTTTCAGGGCTCCCGCAACGGCAACTTCTCCCGCCCGAGTTGCGGGGTTGAAGAGCTCCTGGAGCGGGGCCTACATCACCGCCCCGCGCGGCTTGGAATGGCCGCGGGACTGCGAGCGCACGCCGGGGGCTCTAACACCAAGAACCCGGTGTGCGACCTTGCATCACCCGGCGTGGCTTTAATGGCCGCGGGACAATCGCCATCGCCCGCCGGGGGCTTTGACTTTGACTCTGACATCGGGGGGGAGAGTGCAGTGGAGAGATAAGTTTTTTTGGCCTTCCATCACAGCAATGTGATGGATGTTTATGTAAATTATGTTGTGTCTTGGGTCTATTTGTTTGTAATGTATGGCTGCAGAAACGACATTTCGTTTGGACCTCAAGGGGTCCAAATGACAAATAAATTGAATTGTATAGAACTAAACTATCGTTCTCTATGAACAATTGTGTCAAACTGCAAGCTGCACTGTGGAAAACAATCAAAACCTTTTAAAGAAACAATTATCCTAAACTTTAAACTAAATTGTTAACATATCTTCAACATATGAGCAATCTGCTAACTGCGTGGATCCTATATGATTTAAAGTACTAGATTAGCGTTCCATGTAGAATCTAGCTCAGAGCCTTACAGGCAATGTCTACCTCTCTGCTCTGGCCTGCAGGTTAAATCAGACCTTCCGTTCTCCTTTCATAAGTTCATAAGTGATAGGAGCAGAATTAGATCATTTGGCCCATCGTCTAATCTGCCATTCAATCATGGCTGATCTATCTCTCCCTCCTAAAGCCCCTGTCCCACTTTCCAGATTTCCTCACGAATTCTCCCGAGTTTTCCCCTTGCTTCAAACTCGGAAAATGTCCGTAGCGAGTCCGTAGGAGGCGGTAGGTCGATATTTCGTAGCGGCTCGTAATGCCAGCCGTAGGTACTCGGGGCATCAGGTAAGTCGGGTACCTATGGCTAGCTATTACCATAATTCTCCGAGTTTGAATCAAGGGGAAAACTCGGGAGAATTCGTGAGTAACTTGGGAAAGTGGAACAGGGGCTTAACCCTAGACTCCTGCATTCTCCCCATAGCCCCCAACACCCATACTAATCAAACAAATCCAACCTCTCTCTCCTGGGCCTCCTCCATGACCAGAGTGAGCACCACCGGATATTTGAGGAGCAGCACCTCATATTCTGCTTGGGCAGTCTGCACCCTAGCGGCATAAACATTGAATTCTCCAATTTCCGGTAACCTTTGCTGTCTCCTCCCCTTCTCAGCTCTCCCTCCGCCCTAGGGCTCCTCCTCTTCTTTATTCCTTTCTTCTCCCCGCCCCACCCTACATCAGTCTGAAGAAGGGTTTCGGCCCGAAACGTTGCCTATTTCCTTCGCTCCATAGATGCTGCTGCACCCGCTGAGTTTCTCCAGCACTTTTGTCTACCTTCGATTTTCCAGCATCTGCAGTTCCTTCTTAAACAAGAATCTATCTATTTCTGCCTTAAAAATATCCAATGACGGCCTCAACAGCCTTCTGTGGCAATGAATTCCACAGATTCACCACCCTCTGACTAAATACATTTCTCCTCACCTCCTGCCCAAAGGAACATCCTTTAATTCTGAGCCTATGACCTCTGGTCCTAGACTCTCCCATTAGTGGGAATACTTCCACTCTATCCAGGCCTTTCACTATTCGATAAGTTTCAATGATGTCCCCCTCATCCTTCAAAACTCTAGCGATTAGAGGCCCAGTACCGACAAACGTTCATTATATGTTAACCCACTCATTCCTGGGATCATTCTCGTAAACCTCTTCTGGACTCTCTCCAGAGCCAGCACATCCTTCCTCAGATATGGTGCCCAAAATTGCTCACAATACTCCAAATGCGGCCTGACCAGTGCCTTATAAAGCATCAACTCTCCCCGTGCTGCTTATTGTACCAGTTTGTTCTCGCTTCTGCATTTGCTTCCACTTTCTCATCTATTAGGCTGATCAAATACATACTGTTAAGATGGAGCAGTATTTACTCCTGGCTGAAATAATATAATTGCGAGAAATATTAGGATTTACATTAACATCTGGGCATTTTGCATTTTTACATCGCCATCCATCGCCAGCAGTTTTTGCAACAACATTGAAGAAAATAGCATATTGATTACTCACCTCTATCTTCCCAAGGCAGTCAGGAAAACGAGGATCTTTGGGAATCTCACATTGGCTACTATCTTTCCCCTTCGCTGTTTGATATCAAAATTTTAAAGAGAATATATGAAAGTGGATTAGAATTTTCAGATGTTACATCATTTTACAAAATTAACCATGAATTCTAATTACTAGACTGCAGTTATAAATCATTGCTCATTAAGTGCGTCTGTTTTCTCCCGCACATAAGCGTTTTACATTTCCACACGTCTCCTATTTAACTTTCATGTCATCTCTTCACCTCCATATATCAGACACAACTGACTGTTTCTCATATTAAATCCTTCAAAGCCCTTTTCCTAGGGAGGAGATGTCAAAATATAGAAGCAAAGCCAAGGTAAGAGGGGCAAATTTAAAGGAGATAAACGAGGCAAGTTTATTTTTACAGACAGGTGCAGGAGTAGGCCATTCGGCCCTTCGAGCCAGCACAGCCATTCAATATGATCATGGCTGATCATCCCCAATCAGTACCCTGTTCCTGCCTTCTCCCCATATACCCTGACTCCGCTATTTTTGAGAGCCCTATCTAGCAGCTCTCTCTTGAAAGCATCCAGAGAACCTGCCTCCACCGCCCTCTGAGGCAGAGAACTCCACAGGCTCCAATTCCACAGAGGGTGCTGGTGCCTGGAATGTGCTGCTAGGGGTGGTGGTGGAGGCAAATATAATAGTAACATTTAAGAGGCTATTAAATAGGTACATGGATGTGCAGGGGATAGAGGAATATGGATCACATGCAGGCAGAGGAGATTAGATTAACTTGACATCATGTTGACACAGACATTGTATGCCAATAGGCCTAATCCTAGGCTGTGCTGTTCTATGTTCTGTTAAATATCACAATCTTCATGACTCTGTCGACTTTTACAGCTAGGCATAATTCAGCTGCCACTTCTTGACTTAGCTAATCGTTTCCTTTATTATTTTCAACAACGTTAAACCCATATGCCAAGTCTTTTCATCGATTTCTCAACTAAAGTAAAACCACATTTTTTCATGCAAACTATTACACCGAACTAGCAATCTTGAGACACCTGAAATTGTGTCGAGTTAATAGATCTTCAATTGGAGACCTCTCAGCTCTCAAGTCCCTTCAAAGATTGGATTGTTGGATTGGATCCAGATCATACAGCTCTAGTGAACAATTCACTAAATAGTTCACTCAAGAAATTTACTGGAATTTATGAACTTTCAGTAACCCAAAAGGCGATAATTTATCCCACAATGTGGAAAATGTAATCAATATTTGGGTTAATAGATTGCAAAGAAATGACAGAAGAAGAGAAATAGGATTTAGGGTTTCATTTAAAGATTCAAAATTGTCCAATTCTGCTGAAGGCTTATTAACCAGAAAGTTATTTTTCTATCTGCACTAATTGTGCTACATCTGCTGAGATTTTCTCTTTGTTAATCTCAGGTTTCCAATATTGAATTTTTTTTGCTCTTATTTCCATTAAGGATGTATCAACAATCCTAATGAATTTATTTTAAAATAAAATTATCCTTTTATTATTGTTAAATAAGAAAAAAGCCATACATTTTCTGCTTCAATATGGAAGCCAATCAGTAATTTTCAATAGAAATGTTACCTAAAATTGGAAGCAATTCATATGAATATCAATGAGCACACGATCTGTTATATACCAGCACAATCCGTCAGCATGGTAAACGTCTTTGGAAAAATATTCCTTGATGAATATAAAGATAAAACATTTGCTGATACAGGTCCACTACCTATTTTGTCCGGCACCTCCTTTCATCTGGACAAAATTACAAGAGCGCACTTGAACCCCCCCCCCCCCCCCCCCGCTGTGAATCTCGATCGATCTCATCACCGCTTGGGATGTGGGAGGAAACTGGAGCACCAGGAGGAAGTCCATCAGGAGAACATGCAAACTCCAAACACAAAACACCCAAGGTCAGGATCAAACCTGGGTTTCTGGTGCTGTGATGTAGCAGCTCTCTCAGTTTATTAGCAAAGTTAATGCTAACATCTTTACACTGCATCACAATTCTTTACCTCAGAAGACTGTGGAGGCAAAGTCAGTGGATATATTTAAGGCAGAGATAGATAGATGTTGGGGAAGTCCAGAACTAGGGGTCACAGTTTAAGGATAAGAGGGAAGTCTTTTAGGACCGAGATGAGAAAATCATTTTTCACACAGAAAGTGGTCAATCTGTGGAATTCTCTGCCACAGAAGGTAGTTGAGGCCAGTTCATTGGCTATATTTAAGAGGGAGTTAGATGTGGCCCTTGTGGCTAAAGGGATCAGGGTGTATGGAGAGAAGGCAGGGATGGGATACTGAGTTGGATGATCAGCCATGATCATATTGAATGGCGGTGCAGGCTCGAAGGGCCGAATGGCCTACTCCTGCACCTATTTTCTATGTTTCTATGTTTCTTGATTAGTATGGGTGTCAAACGTTATGGGGAGAAGGCAGAAGAATGGGGTTTGGAGATATATATAGGATCAGCCATGATTGAATGGTGGAGTTGACAAGATGGGCTGAATGGCCTAATTCTACTCCAATCACATGTACATGGACCTTTAACTTTTAAAGCTATTTAAAAAATAAGGCTTTTGGCAAAATGAAAAAGCTAAAAATGGAACTCCCAAGAATTAGATACTGGATATTATAAATATATTCCTGCAGGAATGCTTTCAAGGCAATAATTTATTATGGGGCTCTTGCCCAGAGACCAATCCTTAGTCATTGACGTCGTCTTTCCTGGAATGTTACATTATGCTTTTTCTGCCAACGTTCATTCCTCTTCATCAATACGTTTAAAACAGTGAATTAATTACCAAAAATTAGAGCAGAGAACAAGTTAAGCAAATTAGTGATTCTGCCAAATAGTAACCTTGCCCAAGTGTGAAGAAACGGATGGGATGTTCAACATGTATGCAGCCAAGTTACTCAAATAACAGCATATGTTCTGCACACATTCATTGTTACCAATAAAATTATTATTCAACAGAATATGGTAATATTTCAGTTTCTACTGTTTGGTTCTGCATGATAGGTGTGAACTGGGGAAAAAAAGAAAATACAACAGAAACATTTAACTGCAGACGTGTGACCAACAGTTTAAGGGTGGAATTAATTTAACTTCTGCTCTTTTGTCATAGAACCTAGAATTATACAGTGTAGGACAGGCCCTTCGACCCACAATATGTGTGCTGAATATGGTTAAAACCAACTCTTATCTGCCTGCACAATAGGACACAAAGTGCTGGAGTTAATCAGCAGGTCAGGCTGCATCTCTGGAGAACATGGATAGGTGATGTTTTAGGTTGAGACACTTTTCAGACTGCATTTAATCCATATCCCACCATTCCCTATCATCATGCCTGCAGTCGTCAATGAGCAGAACTCTGCAATTTCCTCTCTGATTGTCTGCGTCTTTACTCAATTCACTCTCTTTAACACTCTTTGTAAAAGAGTTGGTTCTATTTCCGTTTGTGCATATTCCTGCAATGTTGAGGTTCACGTTTGGTTGGCAAGTTTGGCATTACTAGGTAGAGAACAAACATCGTTCTTGTCTGTGACAAAGATGAGTCAACCGGTTTGGAATGGGGAAAAAACTTGAAAGGTTGTTAATTGTTGGCACTCAATTGACCACCCGTATTGAATCAATATTGAACTCATTCAAACAGTATTGTCATCTAAGCATTATGTGAACAACCAATTGCTTCATCTGCAACCAGGGAGTATTTAGTTTTATTACCACTGCTTTCAAATAATATAATTTGATGTTCCTTAGATCCATCAATAGCACTGAACAGTCACACGGTTCAAACATTTTTTTAATGGTTTGGAGCAGTCAGACTTAGCACATTATTAATAAGCAATCGTTCACAAAATCTTCATCATCTGGTTGAGATATTTTAATAATTAACAAAGTAATTTCATAGCATATCTGCAAGATATTTACGTTTCTTAACGCAATATAAAGAAGCAATTTTCTGGATATAATTTCTCAGAGTTTTTGAATTTCTTTCATTGTTTTTATCACCTCGGGTTTCTCTGTGGCTACCTTTGGGGGTTCCCTTTGACATTCAAGAAGAATTCTACCCCAGCTTCCAAGGTTCCTTCCATTTGGCCTATAAACCCATGACAATGAGATTTAAAAATTATGTTATATTGTGTGAATGTTATTTGGACACTTAGGCTATTTAAAAATGGTAATCTATTCTTAAGAAATGGATAGATGTTTAGATCTAGTAATTGAATTTTGTAATTAGCTACAATTAGGTAACTAACTAATTATATGCTTTAATTTCAAGTCATCTAAGTAAGATTGTTTCATATTTGTTTCAGAATGCTTCAATCTATAATAACTGAAAATTTCTTTCAGTTCTCTTAAATTGTAAGAAAGTTATGGGCTTTTAAATGTTCTCGATCACAGCTTTTGTGTTAAGTCAATGAAAAAGCAATAGGGAACAAGATGCCAATTTCCGAGTATGAAAATGGCCATAACTCTTTTAATACTGCAGATATGAAAGTGAATTAGGTGTGAAATTAAACTTATTTTTATGCTTTATCTGATGGGATAAATTAAAGACTTGATTTTTAAAATCTCAAAATGTTGTAACATTGCTACTCAATCTAACTCTCTCTTGAAAGCATCCAGAGAATTGGCTTCCACTGCCTTCTGAGGCAGAGAATTCCACAGATTCACAACACTCTGGGTGAAAAAGTTGTTCCTCATCTCTGTTCTAAATGGCCCACCCCTTATTCTTAAACTGTGGCCCCTGGTTCTGGACTCCCCCAACATCGGGAACATGTTTCCTGCCTCTAATTCAGTTCAGTTTTATTTGTCATATGTAGGTTAACACAGGGTCAACAGTACAATGAAATGTGTTTGATAAGACAACGGGTCACCTCAGCAGTGATATTACAAGGATAAAAATAAGATTAAAAAAAGATAAGATAGAAGTGGCATTGATCGGTAAAAGACAATAATAAATAAAATAATCAACATAAATCATGTGTTTATGAGTTCAGAAGCCTGATGGCCTGATGGTAAAAACTGTTCTTAAGTCTGGTGGTACGTGCAGCCATGCTCCTGTATCGTCTGCCTGACGGTAACAAGGAGAACAGTCTGCGTGCTGGGTGGCTGTGGTCCTTGATGATGCTGTGTGCCCTCCGCAGGCACCGCCGGTGGATAATGTCCTGAATGACCGGGAGACAGTTGCCAATGATGTGCTGTGCCGCCTTCACCACTCTCTGTAGTGATTTGCGGCTGTGGGCAGAACAGTTCCCGTACCAGACTGTGATGCAGCCCGTCAGCAGGCTCTCGATGGTGCAACTGTAGAAGTTTGTGAGGATGCTGGCGTTCATGCCAAACCTCCTCAGTCTTCTCAGGAAAAAGAGCCGTTGGCGAGCTTTCTTAGTTATTGTGTCCGTGTGCAGTGTCCAAGAGAGGCCCTCAGTGATGTGCACACCGAGGAACTTGAAGCTGCTGACCCTTTCAACCTCAGCATCGCCGATGTGGATGGGGTGGTGTTCACTCCACTGCTGTCTCCTGTAGTCCACGATCATCTCTTTAGTTTTGCTGACATTGAGAGAGAGGTTATTTTCCTGGCACCAGCTGTTTAATTCCTTTACCTCCTCTCTATAGACCGTCTCATTATTGTCTGTGATGAGGCCCAGGATGGTCGTGTCGTCAGCAAACTTTAGGGTGACGTTAGAGCTGTGCTTAGCAGTACAGTCGTGCGTGAACAGGGAGTACAGGAGAGGACTGAGCACACAGCCCTGTGGTGCGCTTGTGTTGAGGATCAATGAGGAAGAGGTTTGGCTGCAAACTCTCACTACCTGGGGCCTGCCCGTCAGGAAGTCGAATATCTAGCCGCAGATGGAGGTCTCTAGTCCAAGATCAAGGAGCTTGGGGACGAGTTTTGAGGGAATGATAGTGTTGAATGCCGAGCTGTAGTAAATGAAGAGTATTCTCACATTTGTATTCCCTTTGTCCAGGTGGGTGCGCACAGTGTGAGTTGCTATGGCGGTGGCATCGTCCGTGGCCCTGTTTGGTCTATACGCAAACGGAATAGGGTCCAAGGTGTCAGGGAGAGAGGAGCAGATGTGAGTTTTGGCTAACCGCTCGAAGCACTTCATGATAGATAGATAGATAGATAGATAATCTTTATTGTCATTGTACAAGACAATGACATTTTGTTGGAGCAGTCCTCCAGCTGCACAGGAATATGAGTATAAAAATACGTTTAAAAAAGAACTATTAAAAAATTAGACTATAAACATATAGGAGTAGGAGTATGGGCGGGTGTGTGAGAGAGAAGGGGGGAATCAGTGTGGGAGGGGGATAGAGTTCAGTAGTGTCACAGCTCTATGGTAGAAGCTGTTTTTTAGTCTTGTCGTGCGGGCGCTCAGTGTCCTGTATCGTCTTCCTGAGGGCAGGAGGGTGAAGAGGCAGTGTCCAGGGTGTGTGCTGTCTCTAATGATGCCCTTGACCCTCCGGATGCAGCGGGTCCGGTAGATGTCCTCCAGTCTGGGGAGCTGGGTGCCAGTGATCCTCTCAGCAGTCTTAATGACGCGTTGGAGAGCTTTCCTGTTCTCTGCGGTGCAGCCAGAGTACCATACTGTGATGCAGTTTGTGAGAACTGACTCGATGGCTGACCTGTAGAAGCTCACCAGCAGCTGTTGTGGGAGACGTGCCCTCTTCAAGCACCTCAGGAAGTGAAGCCTTTGAAGTCCTTTCTTGGCCGTCGCCGTGATGTTGACGGTCCAGGTCAGGTCGTGGCTGATGTTGACCCCGAGGTACCTGATGACTGATGTCAGTGCGACAGGACAGGACAGTAATCATTTAAACAGGAAATGATTGGTTTCTTTGGAACAGGAACAATGATGGATGCTTTGAAGGGGGTGTGAATCACGGACTGACTCAGGGAGAGTTTGAAGATGCTCGTGAACACCTCTGCCAGTTAATCAGCGCACGTCCTGGGAGCCTGCCCTGGAATACCATCCGGCCCTGGAGCTTTGCGGTCATTGACCTTTTTGAAGGACCGCCTCACGTCTGCCGTCTGTAGGGTCAGTGAGGTAGTCCCCCTGCACACCGGTGGGCGCTGTGTTGTCTGCATCGAACCAGGCATAGAAGGTGTTAAGCTCGTCCGGGAGCGTAGTGGTAGGCTGGACAGTGCTCCTGTTTTTCCCATTGTAATCCGTGATGCAACATAATCCACTCCACATGCGTCTGGGGTCAGAGCTGTAGTAATTAGATTCCACTTTGTTCCTGTAGTCTCTCTTGACTTTCCTGATGGACTTCCGGAGGTCATATCCGGCTGCTTTGTAGGCGTTGGGGTCCCCTGAGTTGAAGGCAGTGGTCCGTGCTTTGAGTTTAGCACAAATTTCCCATCTGACCCACGGTTTCTGATTTGGGTACCTCCAAAAGTGATTGTCGATCATACTGAATGTGTAAAAGTACAGTATGTGCAAAAAGAGCAAGTAATAATAAATAAATACACACAAGTTTGCTGAGATATAACCATATAACCATATAACAATTACAGCATGGAAACAGGCCATCTCGGCCCTTCTAGTCCGTGCCGAACACTTATTCTCCCCTAGTCCCATCTGCCTGCACTCAGACCATAACCCTCCATTCCTTTCCCATCCATATAACTATCCAATTTATTTTTAAATGATAAAATCGAACCTGCCTCCACCACCTCCACTGGAAGCTCATTCCACACAGCTACCACTCTCTGAGTAAAGAAGTTCCCCCTCATGTTACCCCTAAACTTCTGTCCCTTAATTCTCGTCATGTCCTCTTGTTTGAATCTTCCCTACTCTCAGTGGGAAAAGCTTATCCACATCAACTCTGTCTATCCCTCTCATCATTTTAAAGACCTCTATCAAGTCCCCCCTTAACCTTCTGCGCTCCAAAGAATAAAGACCTAATTTGTTCAACCTTTCTCAGTAACTTAGTTGCTGAAACCCAGGCAACATTCTAGTAAATCTCCTCTGTACTCTCTCTATTTTGTTGACATCCTTCCTATAATTAGGCGACCAAAATTGTACACCATACTCCAGAATTGGCCTCATCAATGCCTTGTACAATTTTAACATTACATCCCAACTTCTATACTCAATGCTCTGATTTATAAAGGCCAGCACACCAAAAGCTTTCTTTACCACCCTATCTACATGAGATTCCACCTTCAGGGAACTGTGCACTAGGGAACTGTCCTAGATCCCTCTGTTCAACTGCATTCCTCAATTCACTACCATTTACCATTTACGTCCTATTTTGATTTGTCCTGCCAAGATGTAGCACCTCACACTTATCAGCATTAAACTACATCTGCCATCTTTCAGCCCACTCTTCCAAATGGCCTAAATCTCTCCGTAGACTTTGAAAATCTACTTCATTATCCACAACACCACCTATCTTAGTATCATCTGCATACTTACTAATCCAATTTACCACACCATCATCCAGATCATTGATGTACATGACAAACAACAGTGGATCCAACACAGATCCCTGTGGCACCCCATTAGTCACTGGCCTCCAACCTGACAAACAGCTATCCACCATTACTCTCTGGCATCTCCCATTCAGCCACTGTTGAATCCATCTTGCTACTCCACCATTAATACCCAACAACTGAACCTTCTTAACCAACCTTCCACGAGGAACCTTGTCAAAGGCCTTACTGAAGTCCATATATGCAACATCCACTGCTTTACCCTCATCAATTTCCCGAGTAACCTCTTCAAAAAATTTAAGAAGATTAGTCAAACATGACCTTCCAGGCACAAATCCATGTTGACTGTTCTTAATCAGACCCTGTTTATCCAGATGCTTATATATATTATCTCTAAGTATCCTTTCCATTAATTTGCCCACCACTGACGTCAAACTAACAGGTCTATAATTGCTAGGTTTACTCTTAGAACCCTTTTTAAACATTGGAACAACATGTGCAGTACGCCAATTCTCCGGCACTATTACCGTTTCTAATGACATTTGAAATATTTCTGTCATAGCCCCTGCTATTTCTACACTAATTTCCCTCAATGTCCTAGGGAATATCCTGTCCGGACCTGGAGACTTATCCACTTTTATGTTTTTCAAAAGTGTCAGTACTTCCTCTTCTTTGAATCTCATAGTTTCCATAGCTACTCTACTTGTTTCCCTTACCTCACATAATTCAATATCCTTCTCTTTGGTGAATACCGAAGAAAATAAATTGTTCAATATCTCCCCCATCTCTTTTTGCTCTGCAGATAGCTGTCCACTCTGACTCTCTAATGGACCAATTTTATCCCTCGTTATCCTTTTGCTATTAATATAGCTGTAGAAACCCTTTGGATTTACTTTCACCTTACTTGCCAATCAACCTCATATCTTCTTTTAGCTTTTCTAATTTCTTTCTTAAGATTCTTTTTACATTCTTTATACTCCTTAAGCACCTCAGTTACTCCATGCTGCCTATAATTATTGTAGATCTCTCTCTTTTTCCGAACCGTGTCCAATTTCCCTTGAAAACCATGGCTCTTTCCAATTTTTACTATTTCCTTTCAACTGAACAGGGACATAAAGATTCTGTACTCTTAAAATTTCACCTTTAAATGTCCTCCATTTCTCTTCCACATCTTTCCCATAAAACAAAATGTCCCAATTCACTCCTATTAAATCCTTTCGCATCTCCTCAAAGTTAGCCTTTCTCCAATCAAAAATCTCAACCCTAGGTCCAATTCTGACCCTCTCCATAATTATATTGAAACTAATGGTATTGTGATCACTGGACCCGAACTGTTCCCCAACACATACCTCTGCCACCTGACCTGTCTCATTTCCTAACAGGAGGTGACTCTGAGCTCTTGTCAGTGCAGCCATCTACACGGCGCACCAGTGGTCTAATCCCTTAATAATCTTACATGCTTCAATATGATATCCTCTCATCCTTTTAAATTCCATTGTATACAAGCCCAGTTGCTCCATTCTTTCAACATATGACAGACCCTCCATCCTGGGAATTAACATTGTGAACCTAGGCTGTACTCCCTCAATAGCGAGAATATCCTTCCTCAAATTTGGAGACCTAAACTGCACACAATACTTCAGGTGTGGTCTCACTAGAGACTTGTACAACTACAGAAGGACCTCTTTGCTAATATACTCAACTTGTTATGAAGGCCAACATGCCATTAGCTTTCTTCACTGCCTGCTGTACCTGCATGCTTACTTTCAGTGACTGATGACCAAGGACACCCAGATCTCATTGTGCTTTCACTTTTCCTAACGTCACCATTCAGATAATAATCTGCCATCCTGTTCTTGCCATCAAAGTGGATAACCTCACATTTATCCACATTAAACTGCATCTGCCATGCATCTGCCCACTCACCCAACCTGTCCAATTCACCCTGCATCCTCATAGCATCCTCCTCACAGTTTACACTGCCACCCAGCTTTGTGTCATTTGCAAATTTGCCAATGTTACTTTTAATCCCTTCATCAAAATCATTAATGTATATTATAAATAGCTGTGGTCCCAGCACCGAGCCTTGCGGTACCCCACTAGTCACTGCCTGCCATTCTGAAAGTCAAATATACTTCATCAAAACCGGAGAAGAGGGAAGAAAGATGAATTGGGAATCTGAGGGGTAATTGTTTTACACAAAGGGTAGTGAGTGTATGGAATGAGCTGCCGGAGGAGTTAGTTGAGGCAGGTACTATCGCAACGTTTAAGAAACGCATACATAGGTAGGATAGGTTTAGAGAGATATGAGCCAGACGCAGGCTGGTAAGACTAGCGTAGATTGGATATGTTGATTGTCGTGGGCAAAAGGGCCTGTTTCCATGGACTCTAAGAAAGAAAACAAGTTAGTTTTAAATTGCAATGAAGACAGGGGAGGGAGGAGTAGAAGACAGGGAATATCTGTGATAAGGCCAAGGTGGTCATTAGGGGAATGAGTGAAGGTAATCTGTTTGATAGGTTAATGCAGGAGGTGGAGATTGAGAATGCAGATCAATACAGGGCTGTAGGACATGCCAACACGACAGCTCAGTGTCGCAGCTGGTGGAGTTGCTGTCCCCTTGCGTCAATGACCTGGGTTTGATCCCGATCTTGGGGACTGTCTGTGTGGAGTTTCCTCATTCTCCCTGTGAGGCGTGGGTTTCCTCTGATTGCTCCGGTTTCAGCTCTCATCCCAAAGACTTGAGAATTTGTTGGATAATAGGCTGCTATATTTGACTCTAGTGTGTAGGGAGTGGATGAGAAAGTGAGATAACATAGAATTAGTGTGAATGGGTGATTGATGGTCGGCGTGGACTCCTTGGGCCTGTTTCCCTGCTGTATCTCTAAAACAGATCACACTGTGCTAATGGGGAGGAACCACAAAGTCACAGATAGATGGCTTACAGCAGAAATGACCAGTTCTGATGTAGAGAGAGAAAGCAAAGTTGTGTTCAGAATTGAGTCTGGGAGTTACAATGCTCCCAGACAGAAGTGAGGTTTACAATGCCTCTGAATTTGGCAGTGTAAGAGGGCACACTCAAATGGTCAGTGGGGGAGTGGATTGTAGAATTAGACTGGCAGGAAGCAGCTCCGGGTCAGTCCATTAGACTGTAAGCAAGGGTTCTCGTGTTAGGTTCTAGCAGAGCAGAGGAGACATTATGAACACTGAACATGATATAGTAGATTGGAAGAAGTGCAAGTGAATTACTGCGTCAGTGCCATCCAAGACCACAAGACATTGTAGAGAATTGTGGATGCAGCCCAGACCATCACACAAACCACCTCCCTTCAATTGACGCCCTTTACACCACATGCTGCCTCGGCAAGGCCACCAGCATAATCAAAGGTAAGTCACACCCTGACCACTCCCTCTTCTCCCCTCTCCCATCAGGCAAGAGGTATAGAATTGTGAAAACGCACACCTCCAGATTCAGGGACAGTTTCTTCCAAGCTGTTATCAGGCAACTGAACTATCCTACCAACAACTAGAGAGTGATCCAGAGCTACTATCAACCTCATTGAAGACACTCGGACTATATTTAATCAGACTTTACTAGACTTTATCTTGCAGTAAACGTTATTCACATTATTCCCTTTATCATGTATCTGCACACTGCAAATGGCCCGATAGTAATCACGTATTGCCTTTCCGCTGACTGGTAAGCATGAAACAAAAGCTTTTCACTATACCTCGGTACATTTGACAATAAACTAAACTAAACTACTATCTCAGCTGGAAGGATTTCCATGGTGGGAAGAGATGAAAGGACAAGTGTTGCAACTCCTGCGGTTCCACAATGAAGTTCCAAAAGACGGGTAGTAGGGATGAAAGAGAGATCGAGTGAGATGTGAGAGGAATGATCCTTATGAAATGCTGGTAGGGGAAGAGAGGTGCCTGGTGATGGAATCTCACAGACATTGAGGAAGGCGATCAGTTGCATGCAAAGGCTGATGGGGTGGAAGGTGAGTAAAGGATCTCCCATCCTTGTTCTGCATAGGAGGAAAGGGAAGGAGAGCAGAGGTGTGAGAAAATAGATAAGATCCGATCAAGGTCTCCATCAATATTGTAGACAGGAATCCACATGTCATAAAGATGAAACAGATCTGAGGCACCAGGTGGGACAATCTCGTCGCTGGAAAGGGAGAAAGGTAAGGAATCATCACCAGATACAGGGTGGGAGGAAACAGGCAGGACATCACTGTGATTTGGAGAAATTAGTGGAGTTAAAGTCCACATTGTTTAATGCAAGAAGGAGTTCAGCCAGCAAATGGTGGAGAGGAAAGCAGAAAAACTAATCAAACATCACACAACACATCGACAATTCTCACAGCATTTACAATTAGATTAAAAGGCATCACTGACTACCCTAGACACAAGTGCAGAATATCAATTCCCTGTTAGTTAGTTTTTCAGGAATGTCTAATGGCATATTGCCCAACAGGATCAAATTCACAGAAGTAATCCCAGCGGTTCACTGTCTTTACTTTCATGTCCATTAGACTGTAAAAGAGAATATTCCTAATCCATTAACTACCCAGTGCAGAGGCATTCAAAGCCTCTTCCTCACCTTTAAATCACTCCGCAACCAGCAATTTCTTTCTAGTTTCTACATGCAAAGCCAAATAGAAAGCTAAGTTATGGTAGGATCTACATTTTACTTTTGAAGTCATGATGAAGTAGCCCATTAGGCCTTACAGTGACCATGTTTCAATGGAACAATTGATTCCTTGGTTTTCTTCAATTAGAGGTGAAATGATGCAAGACTTCTCTAAACCTAATGGTTTTCTAGTTGCAATTCGATCCCTGTTTCATGCAGAAGTGAGTGAATGGGTTAGTGTAACTGCTGTGATATGTCTTCTGCCATCAAGTTATAGGACCATTCAGCACATTGAGTCTACTCCGCCATTCAATCATGGCTAATCTATCTTTCCCTCTCAACCCCATTCTCCTGCCTTCTCCCCATAACCTCTGACGCCCATAGTAATCAAACCCATACTTATCAAGTTTCCATGGATAAAAAGGAAAATTTAACTCCAGAATGACGAGGGTAGGAGGCAGTTGGAAGCCCCATCCATTCTTGATACGGGCATCTTTCTCCTCTATCCACAAGCAAACATCAACATCATAAGATAGGTGGAGCTAAACATTCTGAATCAGCATTCTGTTGTAACTTGGTGACCCCCCTCTAGTCCCTATACCTCATCTGGATTTACACCCATTTCTCCCCCTCCTCCTACCCCTGTCCCCCTTCCACCTACATTCCTATCACTGACTTCACAATTCATACCTCTCTCCTTATCTCACACTTTTTGTTTTCATTTTCTCTGGCCTTTGTCCAACTATTTAACTAACACCAACCCCCCCCCCCCCCCCCCCCCCCCACCTGTAACTACCTCTCACTTGCCTCCAACCTATTCCAGCTTTCTCCCCCCACCACCCACCACAATAACTCAGCGGGCGAGGCAGCTTCCCTGGAGAAATGGAATAGGTGAAGTCGGAAGAAGGTTTCGACACAAAACATCGCCTATTCCTTTTCTCCAGAGTTGTTGCCTGACCCGCTGAGTTACTCCAGTGTTTTGAGTCTATCAACAAAGCAACAATATTTTCCCCGCATGGCATTTTTGCTTGGGCAACTAATATTCTATTAATCCAACACAATGGTTCACACCCACATTTCCAACCTTCTCCACCACACACCAGCCTCTTATTCCATTTCATTTCCAGACATGCTCACATTTATTCATATTTAGGTTTTTCTTTCAGCTGCCAATCATCTCGCTTGACAACTTTGCATCAGAAGGCTTAAAAATGTATTTAATAAAAATTGATGCATTACAGGTGCTTGAAAGAGCAAAGAGGGCAGAGGAAACAACAGCTAGCTAAAATAGAAAATAAACCACATTAATGGTTCTAATCAGCAGAGCTCTCAAACTGCTACATTAATGGAAGAATGCATGCAGTTCTAACTTAACTCTTGGTGGGATGCTAATGAGGCCAGAACACTCTATTACATCTCAGCAAATGTTCATAACCATTAAAGCCAGACCTACAGTGTCATAGCATGTAGAAACTGAAGTTCGATGCCCATACTATCGTGAAAATGCTTTGACACAATTACCCCAAACAGGGAAACACTGAATTAATACCGATCCTCAACTTATAAAATGTCAATGTCATGCTAACTATTTAGCAGTTCACTCAGACAAGTAGTTTGTTGCACAGAACTCGATTCTTATGGAGATGCAGAAAGGAAATTAGGCAGAATGTATAACAACTACCTAATATACCACTGCATAATTGTTAGTGGGCGGCACAGTGATGCAGCAGGTAAAGTCGTGCCTCACAGCACTAGAGACCCCGGTTTGATCCCGACCTCGAGTGTTGTCTTCGTAGAGTTTGTACGTTCTCTTTGTGATCGCATGGGTTTCCTCCAGGCACTCCGGTCTCCTCCCACCTCCCAAAGATGTGCAGATCTGTACATTAATTGGCCCTAGTGTGTAGGGAGTGGATGAGAAAGTGGAACGACACAGAACTAGTGTGAATGGGTGATCGATGGTTGGCGTGGTCTCGGTGGGCCGAAGGACCTGTTTCCATGCTGTACCTTTCAGTCAATCAAAAGTTGAATTTCACGGTTTATCCACTATATTTATTAGGCATGAATCCCTGCGATGTACTGAAATTCCAGAATCGTGGCGATGAGCAAAAACCGTATTTGGGCCAGTATTCCTGGTTCCTGTCCAAAGGACTCAGATTTGAATCCCGGGTCATTAGCATTAAATTTGATACCCGCTGTAGAGTAAGTTCACCAGAAAGAGAACTGTTTGAATCCTTCCCTCAAGGTATCCACAGTACAGACTTATTTCTAGTCTAAAAGGGGTTTACATTATTTTCTCTTTAAACAAAGTATCAATTTCAGATGAAGGCATAAAAGGCAAAACGTCTTTAATTTCTAATGCGAATCTGGGAACAAGTGCATGATAGATCAAATTGTAGCAGAGTGAGGTTTTATTTTAAAATTCTGCTGCAAATATTTAATATATTTATATTGCTGATCCAACGATTGGCTGTTAGATTTCTGTGCACTTAGTCTTAATAATCAAATGAATAAGCATTTTCACCCTTACAAATGCCCAACCTTTTAGATAGTATCTGTTTTAAAACATAAATTTAACATTCACTATGTTCAAAGGTAAGTTTTCTTTATGTGTCAAACACGTCAAATCAAATCAGATGATATTTGAGACCATTACGAGAATAATGTATACTAATGCATATACTTATGCATAAACCTAGTTGGGAAATGCATGTGTCCATATGTATGGACTACAGGGCATAGATTTAAGGTGCAAGGGGAAACATTTAATAAAGATGTTTTTTTTACACAGAGGGTGGTAGGTGCCAGGACCGAGCTGTCAAGGGTAGTGGTGGAGGCAGATACGATTGCGGCAATTAAGAGGCTTAAATAGGCATGTGGATCTGCAGGGAATAGAGCAACATGGGTCACGTGCAGGCAGAGGAGATTAGTTGAACCTGGCATCATGTTTGGCACTGACATTGAGGGCTGAAATGCCTGTTCCTGTGCTGTGCTGTTCTATGTTCTATATGCATTAAAAAATCAACAATTTCTCAGAAGAAGCAATAGCAAGTTGGGAACTGAAAGAGAAATGGAGAGAGTGCACAGCTGTAGGGGGGGGGGGGGGGGGATGCGGCAGATTAAATAGGAACCTGAGGGGCATCTTTTTATACACAAAGGATGGCAAGTATGTGTAACAAGCTGCCAGAGGAGATAGTTGAGGCAGTTACAAACTCAAGATTAAAACATATTTGGACAGGACATGGATAGGTTAGGTTTATTGGGAAATGGACTAAACACAAGCAGGTAGGACTAGTGTAGATGGGGCATGTTGGTCGGCATGGACAAGCTGGGCTGAAGAGCCTCTTTCCATGCCATATGATGACTCTATCCAAATCACTCTAAATGCATCACTTGACCTTTTGCCTGCTCTAGAGTTTTCCCAATAAATTTCAGTTGTGAAGTAAACTATCTCTCTCTGCCTCATGTTTAAAGGACACATTAATGTGTCAGTATTAATGTATGTAGGTTGTTTTCTTATTTTGCTTTCCATAGTTAATTTAAGAGTTTTATGGTTTGGATCTAAAACCACTAGGCCGCAATAACTACTGACAATATTTTCAGCAATATACTTCCACCCTGTATCATATTTAACCTTTGAATATGATCCAACTTCAGGTTTGTTATTTATAGGATTGCACAGCAGAAAGGTACAAAGATTTCTATGCAGAAATTCATCTTCAATCCCTTGCAACAAACAGCCACAGCACCAATCATGTTTAATTTAAGTAAGTATTGGGAGCCATGATCACATTGAAGGGCCGAATGGCCTACTCCTGCACCTATTGTCTATTATTTGATCAATGCTCACCCCCTATTAGTACTGTAAATCAATGCTAATTTTCTCTGCAATCAGACTACAGAACGGTTCTCCCATAAAATAAGGCATGGTCCTGATCTTCCAACCTACCTCATTGCGGACATTAATCTTTTTCTCTGGAACCGTAACTCTACAATGCTGTAACTCTATATTCAGCACTGGTATTCTTATCTTTGCGGTACTTGTGTATAGCTTGATCTTACTCATGTACAGGATGATTAGATTTGTTTGGATAGTGTGCAAACAAAAGCTTTTCACTGCATCTGACAATAATAAACCAATAACGATAATCACATCTGTTAACACCAGTGATTAATGATCAGTTTTTACACATTGTTATTTCGTAAGACCAATTCCATACTTCCATGGTACTATTTTTAACAACGTTACAAAATATCTGTATCAGATTGTTTGTGTTAAATCTGTAAGTTTAGCTGTTAATTAACTGCAAAGATTCCTCATCGATGGACCTTAGCTTCAGAAACAGTGCAACAGTGCACCTCCTTGGAACAGGTCCATTCTGTAAAGTTATTCCTGCAATATATTCCTGCTGGCTATATGGTGCATTTGACAATAGCATGTATTTGTCAATTTCTTGCACCTCTTATGACCTGATTCTGCTTCTGCTGTGGAGACAAGGTGATGAATTGCATCAAACCCCCACAGCTTTGAAAATGCTTCTGTTATGGCTGGAAAATATAGCTGGCAATATTAACATACCTCTGTGATGGGCTAACAATTTCAACTGAGGGAGCTCATGATGGGAAAGCAGATTTTTTAAGTGAAAATAAAAATAGAGGGATATTTTAGTTCATGCACGGATAATTGGGTTAAATTTAGATGAGCGTTTTACAGCACTGGGCCTATACTTCCTGGAGTCTAGAATGACGAGGACCTCTTGAAACTTATCGAATAGTGTAAGGCCTGGATAGAGTGGATGTGGAGAGGATGTTTCCACACGTGGGAGAGTCTAGGACCAGGGGCCATAGCCTTAGAATTAAAGTACGTACCATTAGAAAGGAAATGAGGGGGAATTTCTTTAGTCAGAGGGTGGCGAATCTGTGGAATTCATTGCCACAGATAGCTGTGGAACCCAAGTCATTGGGTATTTTTAAAGCAGAGATTGACATATTCTTGATTAGTAAGAATGTTTGGGATTATGTGGACGTCAGGAGAATGGGGTTGAGAAGGAAAGATAGATCAGCCATGGTTGAATGGCAGAGTAGAGTTGATGGGCCGAATGACCCAATTTTGCTTCTATAACTTATGAATTTATGAAAAGCGTAATCCATCAGTAGAAGGGGGTCACGGTGGCGCAGTGGTAGAGTTGCTGCCTGACAGCGAATGCAGCGCCGGAGATCCAGGTTTGATCCCGACTATGGGTGCTGTCTGTACGGAGCTTGTACGTTCTCCCTGTGATCTGCGTGGGTTTTCTCTGATATCTTCGGTTTCCTCCCACACTCCAAAGATGTACAGGTATGTAGGTTAATTGGCTTGGTAAATGTAAAAATTGTCCCTAGTGAGTGTAGGATAGTGTTAATATGCGGGGATCGCTGGTCAGCGTGGACCTGGTGGGTAGAAGGGCCTGTTTCTACGCTGTATCTCTAAACTAAACTAAACTAAACAGATAAAAAAATTGTCTACTCCATTGGATTTTATTTGAGAACACATGCAAGTTTGACCTCCACTTCCCCTGCACACCCCGCTGAATTAGGGATGCTGTAGTTTAATGGTTAAACTACTGAGTTGTAGCCTGGCATGGTTCAATGGTTCAATGATGCTGGTTTACACAATGCACTTCAATGGTGCGTTATGGTCACCGGTGTATAACACAGTGAAATACTTTTTCGAGTTGTCAGGTTTTGGTGCCATTTCCAAATTTCCAAAGTCTGGTCCATGCATCAGGTCTCCTGGAGCGGCGCCCGATCCCAATGAGCCCGGGATGGAGCAGGGCCTGCAGCCATCACCTTCGCCTAGCTTGTTCAGCAAACCCACGTCCCTCTTCTCGCCCGCCCACCTTTACGCCCCTGGGGCTCCTCCTGCAGCAATCCTTAGGGGTGTGGAAGGTACGACTCTGATTTACGTTCCCACTGGCCTTGCTCCTCGTGTCTGTTGTCACTGGCTTCCCTCCTCTTGGGCCTGGCTTGAGGGTTCCCTCTACAGGCCACGGGCCACTGGGTCTTTCCGCGTCCAGCTGCGTGGCCCATCGGGCGAGCTTCCCGGTGGGCAAGTCATGCCTGCTGTCGTGTAGGTGTAGGAAGGAACTGCAGATGCTGGTTTAAACTGGATAGACACAAAATGCTGGAGTAATGCCCCTGTCCCACTTAGGAAACCTGAACGGAAATCACTGGAGACTTTGCGCCCCACCCAAGGTTTCCGTGCGGTTCCCGGAGTTTTTTGTCAGTCTCCCTACCTGCTTCCACTACCTGCAACCTCCGGCAACCACCTGCAACCTCCGGGAACCGCACAGAAACATTGGGTGGGGCGCAAAGTCTCCAGAGGTTTCCGTTCAGGTTTCCTAAGTGGGACAGGGGCATAACTCAGCGGGACAAGCAGCATCTCTGGAGAGAACAAATGGGTCACCAGAGATGCTGCCTGTCCTGCTGAGTTACTCCAACATTTTGGGTCTATCTGCCGTCGTTTAGGGCTGCTGCTCGCTCTGAGGTGTCTGCCGCACGTGGCTCACCAGCATCCTCCATCAATGCGAGTTCAAATCCCATCATGGAAGGTGGAGCATTAAATCAGTTTAGGAGCAACATAGTGGCGGAGCTGGTAGACCTGCCCTAAATAGTTGGCCCTTGCAGTGATGACCAGGAAAATACTGCGCCATCTTATAAACTCATCTAATGTCTTTAAGGGGAGACAAACTAGATGAGTGGTAAAGGCTGTGTTGAACCCAACTTTAATTCGGTCCAATCAGCTTTACTATCCCCTGTAACAACGCTGGCTTCTCTTTCCACTTTGAAAAGTTCTGTGGAGAAGTAGCACAGCGATAGGGTTGCCGCCTTGCAGCACAGAGACTTGGTTCAATCCTGACTGCGAGTGCTTGTCTGTACAGAGTTTATACATTCTCCCTGTGACCGTGTGGGTTTTCTTCAGGTGCTCTGGTTTCGGTTCTACAGTGTATGCGGTGATCGCTGGTCGGCGCGGATTCGGTGGGCTGCGCTGTATTTCTACAGTCTCAAGTACGTATTTAGAACTATAGGTCCTGCTCAGATGAAGGATCCTGTACCAAGACATTGATTGTCGATTTCCCTCCACAGTTGCTCAACGGCGTGTTGAGTTCCTCCAGCAGTTTGCTTTTTGTTCCGCATTCCAGCATCCGCAGTCTTTTGTCTCCATTGATTCCGTGTTGGATCTATCACTCGGTAGTGCAGAAAGTCCAGTCCTTATACCACATTCAAACATTTCTCCTCTCCTTTGTTATCATACAATTCAGTTTTGAAGTCAATGATTGAATTCAATCACCCATTCAGGCCTTCAAAATGCTAACTCTGTGATGCATTCAAAGGCTTTGTCATATAGTCCTTTGGGGTATGAGTTCAGCATGAGAAGTGAATTATTGACACGGAATTGTAAATGGCAGCAGAATATAATTTTTTTCCCCAAAAATAAACTTTATTCCAAATAATAAAAATTATATAAAAAACTAGAACAGTGCAAAAACTCTTCCAACATTCTCGACGTTTATACATTCATAGTGTTATATATGGTAGTGTTCGTAAACTATCCCCATGCCAAATATCCTTACCACTCATGCGGCCCCCCTGGGTTGATATCTCTTCTCTTGTTTGAGGGGTATCTCCACGAGATCCTGCCCCAGTGACACAATGGTAAAGTTGCTGCTTTTCAATGCCACAGGCCCTGGTTTGATCCTGACTACAGGTGTTGTCTGTATGGAGTTTGTACGTTGTACCGCCTGTGACCACGCGGGTTTTTTCCGGGTGCTCTGGTTTCCTCCCTCATTAAAAAGGCGTGCAGTTTAATTGGCTGCTGTAAATTGTCCCTAGTGTATAGGATTTGATCTTGTGTACAGGCTGGTTGGTGTGGTCTGTGGGCTGAAAGGCCGGTTTCTATGCTGTATCGCTAAATTAAACTAAAAATTCTCATCTCTGAGGATATTATCAGAAGTTTTAAAATTATCTGGCCATTTTGCAATTATCATTGCAATTGAATAATATTGTTTCAATTCCCAATTAATGAAATTCGACTTTCACTGTGGCCACAAGGGGGATTTGAACTTGTGTTTCTAGATTGCTGGTGCTTTGATGGGGAAGCAGGTTTTGCTACAACAGAGTCATTATAATACATTAAACATTGACCCTATCACATCTGAAGTCATTCACAAATCAAGATACAGTAATTAGATTTTTTTTTACATTGAAAATGATTTTCATCTGTGCAAGAGGCAACTTTATTTGAGATGCTGTCACAAGAATTAATGGCATGCAGGTCTGAACTTTGACATTGTGACATAGAAGATAAAAGCAAATTATCTAATCGATGATGAATTAGCTAATAATAAATAACTAGTGCAAGCAGGTTATTAAAAGCTAATTATTGCTGTGGCTTGGAAGCAGGAGGTAAATTGCAACAGATTCACACAGAAAGGGTGGAAAGAGTACAGAGAAGATTTACAAGGTTATTGACAGGACTCGGGGGCCTGAGCTGTTGGGAGAGGTTGGGCAGGCTTGGATTTTATTACTTGGAGCGCATGAAGCTGAGGGGTGGTCTTTCAGAAGTGTATAAAATCGTGAGGGGAATAGACAGGGTGAATGGAAATTCCTTTACCCACAGTAGGAACATTAAGACAGATTACCAAAGGGCTTAGTCAAGCGTAGGTTTTAAGGAGCATCTCAAAGTGAAGATTATATCTTATTATAAAATAATACACTGTTTTTAATACAATCAATTTCTTCAGAAAGCAAACTCACTGAAAATCTAGTTTTTATACCGTTTTAAAATAAATATTATCTTAATTTGCTCAAAGAACTTTTCACAAGGGCTGCTGCAACTGAACAAAGCTTTCAATTATAAATTCGAGTATTGTGTAATGATCCTCCTATAAGGGTTCGAATGTATTAAGATCTAATAATCCTCAACCAATTTTAGCTTCAACACCATTGTAATTATTTGCTCTTATTTTAAAATAGTGATTTCTCCACTACTGTAATTCTTAAAATATTCATGTACATCCAATACATAAACAGCATCCCCGTTAGAATAAAGATGAATTTAATAAGCATATTTTATGTGTAATTTAATGCATCAAGCATCAGACACCAGTTTTGTGTTAATTCAGAACATAATCTGTCCCTACTTTGAGTCCTCACTAATTAATTTTACAAATGAATCAAAAGTGATTAAACTTGTCTCCTGGAAAAAAAACAATCATGCTCTTACATACGGTACAAACTCTTTTGTCAACATATATTTGACATTCAACTGGGATGAACAGCAAATGAGATAAATCATTGACTAATCTATTTATTGGATGGTGTTACTTAATGAAAGTTCCTTTCTTTAAGCAGTGCAATGATATCTTTCACATCTAACCATTAATTTCAAGTGCTGCTTAGAATAGGAACTATCGCTAACATAATCAACACTTTTATAAGCGCATAATTACTTCATCTGAAAATTTATCACCATCAAATTAAATATATAATCAATTTTAAAATGTGGTATCTCGTGTATCTTCATTGTGTAGAGAATAAAGGGTTATTTTTATTCTTCACTTTTCCTTCTTGTTTTTTAATGTATAGTGACAGAGTTGCTGCCTTACAGCGAATGCAGCGCCAGAGACCCGGGTTCGATCCCGACTACGGGTGCTGTATGTACGGAGTTTGTACGTTCTCCCCGTGAATTGCGTGGGTTTTCTCCAAGATCTTCGATTTCCTCCCACACTCCAAAAACGTATAGGTTTGTAGGTTAATTGGCTTGGTAAATGTAAAAATTGTCCCTAGTGGGTGTAGAATAGTGTTAATTTGCGGGGATCGCTGGTCGGCGCGGACCTGGTGGGCTGAAGGGCCTGTTTCCACGCTGTATCTCTGAACTAAGCTAAACTAAATCTACATAAAGCAGAAAAATAGGCTTCAATTACTTCATTACAAACTAGTTAATTATTGTAAAAATGAACATGATCGTGAATAAATGTATTGGTTAAAAATAAATCAAATATGTGTCTTAAATTTTGTTTCAAACTTTGGCAAGACATGGGTGAGAGATTGTGTGAAAACTTCTGAGATACTTCTTGGCTGAATGTTAATCTCGTGACAAATCTCCAATGACAGAAAACTGGTAGAAAGTGGCTCTGTGTGAATTCAGGTTTACTCATGTCCTTATCAGTACAGTTTAGTAACCCAGGTATTTGTCCAGTTGCCAGATATAGCAAATACTATTTTCTTTCATTTGTTTCATGAAACTACAATATAATTCCTTAAGCATGATTTAGAACACTATAGCAATATGCAAAGTTCACTGCAGAATAGATTGCAATGTCTATATTCCACATCAGATCATCCAATTATGTTACATTTTCCATGGCATGCCACAATTATCATAAAACAGCATATATTTTATTTATTGTACTCATAAATCAGAAGAAAAAGGTCAACCCAATATTAAAAATATTTCATATTGAACCTTTGGCAGAGATTGGGCTATCTTAGTGTTTAAGAAGGAACTGCAGATGCTGGAAAATCGAAGGTACACAAAAATGCTGGAGAAACTCAGCGAAGGATTTCGGCCCGAAATGTTGCCTATCTCCTTCGCTCCATAGATGCTGCTGCACCCGCTGAGTTTCTCCAGCATTTTTGTGTACCATTGGGCTATCTTAGCTTAGTTTAGCTAAAGAGATACAGCGTGAAAACAGGCCTTTCGGCCTTCCGAGTCCACGCCGAGCAATGATCACCCCACACTAGTTCTATCCTGCCAGGAACAATTTATAGAGGCCAATTAACATACAATCCTGCACATCTTTGGGAAGTGGGAGAAAACCAGAGCACCCGGAGAAAACCAAGGAGAACGTACAAACTCCGTATAGACAGCAACTGTAGTCAGGTTCGAACCCAGGTCTCTGGTGCTGTAAGGCAGCAACACTGAGCCGCCTCCTTTCACAGGCAATCACAGCTCAACATGCCATCTCTATGTGTCCCTAGGGGACTTGCTGCGTTCCACAAAATATGTCCCCAATATAACAATTGCCTTTACGAACTAATTAATGTGGGGTGTGACTGACTTCCAAGAATTTTATACAATTTTATACATAATAGAACAATTAGTAGTTATATAACAATAACTACAGCACAAGAACAACAATAATATTGTACAATAAACATAAAAAATGCAATATAATAAACTATTACACATGTAAAGAATCGGTAATGGTCGAGAGTTTAATTTCTGTAGTGTGGTTGCAATGCAACTAATTCATTATTCAAAGTAGCATTTGAGTGCTTTATGGTACAGAACAATTCCCAGCTCTTGTGGTCAATGAGATGTGATATATCTTACCTTTCATTTTATTCCAGTTTATCCGATATGGTCAGTTTAACATAGAGCGTGAACTCTTCTCTGCAATGTATCCATCTTTAACAACTTTCTTGGCTGGCAGCTTTAATTTGCTCCACTGTGTACTATCTCAAGTGAATCACATAGTCTGTTATCTCTCATCACCTGTCAGGCATTCTTTATTCCAATCTAAGCAAGGCATCTGACTTTCCCAGTTTCATCAACCAAAAGTATTACAATCTCAGTCATAGAGGCCGCCATCAGAAGATCCTTCAGAAGGGAGAACCCTTGAAAAGCGTCTGGACATGATGGTATACCCGGATGTGTCCTTAAAACCTGTACAGACCAACTGGCTGTAGTTTTTGTGGAAACCTTCAACCTCTCATTCATGAGGTCTGAGGTTCTCACCACTTTAAAAGGGCATCAATAATATCAGTGCTAAAGGAGAGTAAGGTGGTGTGACCGACCGTGTGTTTGGTTTCGGGACATATGACAACAAAACACTCTTGACTCTTGACTATTTGTCATAATTCTTAAAATGCCATCAATTCGATATGAAGTATTTTTAATATTGGGTTGCCCCTTTTCTTCTGATTTTTGAATTGCAATGAATAAAATATATGCTGTTTTATGATAATTTTGGCATGCCATGGAAAATGTAACATAATTGGATGATCTGTTTTGGAATATAGACATTGCAATGTATTCTACAGTCAACATTGGATGTTGCTGGAGATATTTAGTTTAGAGATACAACGTGGAAACAGGCCATTTATCCCACCGAGTCCACACCAACTGGCAATCACCCATTCACATTAGTTCCATGTTAAGCTACTTTCTCATCCTCCCTCTGCAATGTTAGGGATAATTTACAGAGGCCAATTAGTGTCCTCCCACATCTTTAGGATGTGGGAGGACACCCGGAACACCCGGAGGAAACCCATGAGGTCACAGGGAGAACGTGCAAACTCCACACAGATAGCACCCAAGGTCAGGATTGAACCCAGGTCTCTGGCACTATGAGGCAGAGGCTTTACCAGCTACACCACAGTGCCACTCTGATATAAATTCTGCTCCACTTTAGTTGTTAAATAGTACAAGTGTAGTTTTGGCACAAAGCAAAGCAATGGTAGACAACAACGTTTTTCATATAAGATTCTCATTAGAACCTCTTAACTCAGCTGTGCATATGCCATGCAGCACACTGGAAACAGAAACGTAATTAATTGCAATTTATTTCTACCATATCCCACAGGAAACATATCTTCAAATTCCTGGACATGCATACCTCTGAAGATCTGTCCTAGTCCCAGTACTTTAACGTACCGTCTTAAAGAAAGCTCATCTTAGAAGATTGAGGAGATTCGATATGTCAACTAATACACCATTCAACATCTACAAGTGTAAGGTAGAGAGCCTATTGGCATCTCAATCGCCCAGGAATGAAGGAGATTATAAAAAGTGTCCAATCCATCACAGGTATTGACTCCCTCACTATCAAAGGGATCTATATGAGACAGCCAAAAAGTCAGGCAGCATCATTAAGAACCCACACCACCCTGGCCATGCTCTCATTTCACTCCTGCAATCGGGAAGGAGTCTGAATACTGTAATGACCAGGATCAGAAACAGTTTCTTCCTAATAACCATCAGGCTATTGAACACTACAGATTCTGACTAAATTCCAAATTACGAATGGCCTAGGTTGCACAAGGGACTCTGGGCTTTGTTTTGCTTTTTTTTGCACTGTATTAGGTTTTATTTATTGACCTTTTTTTGGTCCATTTATCATATTATTTATTGAGTACGGTGTTTACAAACCTGTTATGCTGTTGATGCAACTAAGAATTGCATTGTTCCATTCTGGGACACATGATAATAAAACACTCTTGTCTCTTGACTCTTTAGTTTGATAAGAATCAATGGCAAGCTAAATATTGCAAACATGCCACATATATTTGGCGATGAGAATATGTTAAAAAAATCTGCAATCGCTTATGGTTGGAGACATTGGAACCTTTATCATTGTAAATGTGCAAGCTTACTGTATTGGAAACTGCACAGCAAAAGGAGAGAGAGGAAAGATTTATTTGGATCTTGAAGTGCAACTTCTTCACAGAGAGTGGTGGGTATATGGAAGGAGCTGCCAGGGGAAGTAGTTGAGACTGGTACAATAACAACATTAAAACATAGATTTGGACAGGTACATGGATTAGGATGGTTCAGAGGGATTAGGGCCAAACGTGGTCCAATGGGATGATCTTAGATGGGGCATCTTAGTTGGCATGGACAAGGGGGTGAAAGGCCTATTTCCATGTTGTACCACTCTATGACTTCCCACAGAGTAACGGAAAGGTGGAGAGTTTACACCTGTACAGATGAATAGCTGTACAGATAAATTAATCTAAACAAAACATTTAAATCCAAAGGACTGTGCCCCAAAATTCCTGCAAAACAACACGATAAGATCACTTGTTTGCAGTTAGTGGAAGTATTGACCGTCAGGGCCAACGTAGTATCTGCCTAATTCAGGGTGTAATTGTCCATTTGTTTTAGTTTGTGTAATTGCTTTGTAAATTGTGTGCTGTAATTCCTGCAGGGCTAAACAATCTATAGACATTCCCTCACCAGTCTCGTTTGTTGTCAAATCTCTAGCAAGTTCCTGTAATTAAACTGGACGACTTTTATCTTACTAACAAATAAATAGCACATTTGACCAACAACAGCACAACAATGTTGAATTAATTGTTCAATCACTGCTTCATCGAAAAGTAAATGAAGCTCATAGCAGTTTTGATTACACAACTTTGAGAACTCAATGAATATTTTTTTCTCACAATTTAAGCACATAATTCATGTACTCTGTAATTCTGGTTCTTCTTGATTAATCGTTTACACTGAAGTGTTACAGATTCATTGGGTTGATTCAAACCATTTTCTGCTCAAATATCATTAAATTAGTTCTATTTGCATTTATATATGTAGCGCTTCTTTGCCCTCTACATGAGCTGCGCCCCAGGTTCGTAAACTTTAATTCCCTTATAGGTGTTAGTTAACCCTTAATTTAAGTATTTATGCACTCTTTTAATTTGGACAATAGGGCACCTTTAATTTCAATATTAAATGGTATACCTTACTGTAGAAACAGTTAAAATAAATCAACTGACAACTATGTTCCAATGAATTACCTTCACATTTATTCTATTAATTAAAATAAATGATATGTTGGTCAGGGAAATACAAAATAAAATATCAATAACCAAAAATATGGTGTTTTACTGGTGTTTCTCACACAGATATTCAAACACCACTCAATAAATCAATCTTTTATAGTATCTTTAAGTATTAATTGCTATGTGGGCCCACACACTCACTCACACAAGCCGGCAACATTAAAAACAAAACCAGAATAACCCCACGTTGCAGGCCTGGTCGAAGCTGGAGAGCGTCGCGGCCAAACACAGTTGAAGCCGACAAGTGCACAGTGCAGAAGCTCACAAGATGGCGGGCGAAAGGCACGTTGCTGGTGATGACGGCTGGCGGGCGAAGGGCGAGCTGCTGGCGAGTTGGCTGACCAGAGAGGACCCCATGTGACAGAAATCTTCCTTCTCCCTCGTTGTCTCCAGGGCTCAGCTAACCGCTGCTCTTACTCTCCCCGTAATCACAAAGTCCAAACAGCGACAGTCTTTAATCCACACCTCCGAGCTGAAGGGGTAGCAGCTAGGCTACGGCTAACTACGCTAATGACGGAAGGCAGCGGCAGAGGAAAAGTCTTTGAGCTCAGCAAGCCGCTGCAGCTCACAGTCCAATAACCACGTTCTCTGTAAAAGTCTTTATCTTACCTCACGGCGAGGAAAGATATTTAAACTGTTTACTGACCGAGTAGGACAGTCAAAACTTATTCTTCTCAGTCTCTGTTCTTCGATTTCTCTCTGCTCCGCCCGTGGACTTCTTCTGTTCACCGATTACCCACAATCCCCAGCTCCCGCCCTCAAACCAATCACCACACAGGAAAAATGATCTAACTCATTAACAACAAATCAAATGCATTTAAATCCATCCACATAGGTTGTATGCTGTTTACCACACATGTTTTTTTTTATTTTTTTATTTTTTTTTATTTATATAGCACATTTTTAGTCAACTTGCATTGACCCCAAAGTGCTTCACATAATTACATCCACACACACAGGCAAAGGTGGGTGAAGTGTCTTGCCCAAGGACACAACGACAGTATGCACTCCAAGCGGGATTCGAACCAGCTACCTTCCGGTTGCCAGCCGAACACTTAGCCCATTGTGCCATCTGTCGTCCTCACCAAGTACACTGCAGAAAACTATTTAAAGGGGCAGTAGTGCATATCAATGTGAACCAGCTAATGACATCAAAACACATATTCACAGCAAAACTTATATAAATCTCTTAATAAGAAAAACTAATGAATTAGTCATGGATATGAAGTTACACAGGGCTACATATATATATATATATTGTACATTATGCTTACTTAGCTTGTTATGCTTAGTTAACTTTTGTAGATGTTTGAAACATGAACAGAAATATATATATATACACATATAAAGCAGAATAAACACAACATGATATAAATAATTCATTTCAAATGAATTGGAGAAGGCTCTTCAAATCTGGCCCGGAACATGCATGAATATGCCAACAGTTTCTGGACGTGTTCTACCAAAGGCACAACCTTCCGGGCAACTCACAAATTACATTTTCACAACTATCTCAGATGTTTAGTTCCTTACGGAATCCAATGTTAGAGTATGAAGCTGCTGCAACCCCCCTGCATTTACACCTGGAATTTAGCTGTGAACTGGCAAACAATCTGCTCTGGTGGAAGAGCAATGTGCCCACTCATATCAGGGGTGCAAGAGAGAAGGGTAAGTGGCAGGTTAGTGAACATAGAACAGAACAGCACAGGTACAGGTCCTTTGGTCCACAATGGTTGTGCTTAACATCAGGCCAGGACAATCTCTTATCTACATGCACATAATCCATAATCCTCTATTCCCTGCATATTCATGTACCTATCCAAAAGTCTCTGAAATGCAACTCTAAAATCTGCCTCAACCTTGATCCTTGCAGTGCATTCCAGGCACCTGGCATCCCTTGTGTAAAAATGTTGTCCCGGACATCTGCTTTAAACTTTGCTCCTCTTACCTTATAGCTATGCCTCTAGTATTTGATTTGTCCATCCTGCACAGACTTCGTACAGACAGCACCTGTAGTCAGGATTGAACATGGGTCTGTGGTGCTGTAATGCAACAACTCTACCGCTGCGCCACTTTACTGTCCAAATTAGACTATCTTCAATGCACGTGTTGTAATGGTTAAGAAGGCATCTCACAAACACTAACTCAATGATGGTGTGCAATGGGCAATAAATGCTGACACGAGCAAACAGTGTCCAGCATCTGCAGTTCCTTCTTGAACGCCTATTAAGGATACTTTCATTTGACTAACTCTTGACTAGAATGAGAAAAGGATGTTATGAAGAAAGCAACTGGCCAGCACTATAACCTGTTACGTGAATAAAATACTTTGCTGATAATTCCATGAATTAATATATGGATAGGATAGGTTTAGAGGGATATGGGTCAAATGCAAGCAGGTATGACTAGTGTAGATAAGGCATGTTGGTTGGCATGGGCAAGTTGGGCCAGGGCCTGTTTCTACACTGCCTGACTCTATGAAAAATCACTCAAGGCTATATGTTATTTTGCCATTGACCTCTTCTGAATCTCCCCTCCTTTTTGCCATGTCTCCATTTGCCTCGGCACAATACTCTGGAATTCCTTCATCCATTAATATGCTTTCAGAACTTCCATAAAATAACCCGCCCCCCCTCTCCCCTATAATTTCCATTATTGGAACTATGACGGCTCTTAGTAAAAACAAAATAGGCACAAGATGCATATTTTGGATGTTATTTCTGTAATAATGCATCAGTCAAATGCAAAGGGTCATATTCAGTCACAGCAACTATTGAACTTCACTTATTTTAATACCATCCTGCATTGTGTCTGCAATACACACACAATGCAGGATGGTATTAAAAATGTGATTAAATATAAGACCCTTTGTATTTGCCTGGTGCATTATTACATAAATAACATCCAAAAATGCTTGTGCATAGCTTTTTTTAAATCTCATGCAGCACAGGGAGATACAATTGTGTAAAAATATTATTAAAAATAATAAGTAAATGACTCATATTTAATTGATACTCAGCAATCTCTTGCAGTTATTAATCAGAGCTTCTAAGATCAATTATATCAATTTTATTGTGAATTCTGTGCCAGATTTCACACTGAAAAAATAATCAATGTTTTCTCCACAGTATCTGACAGACCCACTGTTGACAGATGATACTAATGTTCACATCGGTCACACTTGGCAACCATGCAAGTTACTGAGTAATCTGAACAGCGATGACAATGTGTGTGACTGCCAATTAATGATATTCCAATGGGACTTGACAACCAAGCAATTTTTCTTTTGCTGAAAGCAAGTTCAATCAACGTCTCGAAGCTGATTGAAGGTTAAGCAAGCTGCTGTATTGTCAGCTAAATGAGAATGCATTGAGGAAAAAAAAAATGAAGGTTGAGTTATGACAATATAGAAATTATCAAAATACTGAAGGCTTGTTATTCACCCCAGTTCACTATCCCCAAATACACTAAATAGTAATGCTAGTATGTTGTGCTCTGTCTGGGAAATTCATATCATTGATTTCAATTGAATAAATTTTGGAGGCAGAAACGAGTGCAATGATGCTTTGCAGGTCCCTCCAACAGCAGTAAATTAGCTGCCATGATGTTCCTGTTTTAATGACCTTTGCAGTTTGGGGACATTAATTTCAGGAGTTCATTTTGGTCAATCACTCAGTGTTGTATTATTGATGGTTGGCTGTGACAGTCAGAATTATATGGCGTAAACATAAAACCAGCAAATGAAATCTTCTTCAGCCTCTTGTCAGTTTCTGTAATTTGCTAATCTATCTCAAGGATTTCCAACCGTCTCAGTTGGTTCTATATTCACAAGACAATTGTTTTGAGAACTGAAAGGCTTTGTAGTTCCTTACAGAGGACAGAATATGTCAATGCCCAAAACAGTGTTCACTGGAATCCCGATGCAGTGATCCAAATGTCAGGCTGTTGGAACACATGCTCAGAGCTCTGGTATTCATTGAAGAGCATTGCCAATGTGTGTCAAAAACACTCCAGGGGATTTACAGAAGTCCACCAATCAATCCAAAACAGGGTTCCAACTGGAAACGTTGCCTGATCATGTCCTCCAGAGATGCTGCCTGACCCGCTAAGTTCCTGGCATTCCAATTTAGTGCATGCATTTGAAGATACTGGTCTGAATAAATAATAAGCCTTCAGTATTTTGGAATTTGATCATTTCTATATTGTCATAACTCAACCTACATTTTTTTCTCAATTCATTTTCATTTAGCTGACAATACAGCAGCATGCAAAACATTGCTGCACGTCAAGACTCTGATTAGACTTGCTTGAGCAACCAAGTTCAAGAACAGCTTCTTCCCAGCAACTATCAGGCTCTTGAACACATCACCATGCTGACCTCAGTAACAATCAACTACTATGGATTGTTTCTTTAATATATTTTTTGAATTTTCCATAATTATTATATATTCTCTTTGTATTATTTTGTTTACAGGCTTGTTTAGCTGCCGCAAGTAAGAATGTTGTTGCTCCTTTGTCAGGACATATTTGAATTAAACACTCTTGACATGGCTTCGTGCTTAGTGCACCCTGCCCTGATCACTTGCCCAGTCATGTTGTACCTCCAAGGGAGAACCTGCTAATTAGCCCGTGTCTTGTTCACGCACAATCCTTGAAATCAGGAATCTTTTCGCAGCTGTGATACCACTCTCTGCAGGGTTTTACCAACTCAAAAGACTTCTGGAAAGCAGCAGGCATGTAAAAAATCACAGCAATAACTACAATAAATCAATCAGCAACAGAAAGTGCTGGTGGCAGTTCTTCCTGCTGGTGAACATATCTTGTGAAGTTAAAACATGGAGCAAGCTGGAGGTTTGAACTACTATTTGACAGTGCTGGCATCAAATCGGTTTCAGATGCCAAAAATTGTGCCAATTTGGCACCTGTAATGATTAAACCATGGGCATCATCCTGTTGGCACATGTAGCATTGAAAGGATAAAGGTAGACACAAAGAACTGCAGATGCTGGAATCTGACATAAGACACAAAGTGCTGGAGCAACTCAGCAGGTCAGGCAGCATCTCTGGAGAGCCTGGATATGTGACGTTTCTTCAGACTGAAGTTACTCTGCAATTCTGTGTTCTAAAGGGATAAAGGTGATACTTCACCACACCTTCCATCTACCCGACCATTGCCTCTACTCAAGCAAAAAGAGGAAAGTTACCCCTTTGATATTCAATTAAAAATTTGAAGTGGGACAATGAAAATAAATACAATTAAAAGAAGTATAATGTAATTCATCGAATCCTTCTAATATTCTACAAACACTCCCAGTCCATATTGTAGAATGACAATATATTTAGGTTTAGGTTTATTATTGTCACCTGTACCGAAGCTTTTCACTGTTCCCAAGGTACAGTCAAAATCTTTGCTTTGCATGCTATCAAATCAGATAATTCCATACATAAATACAATCAAGTCAATCTCAAGTACAATAGTTAAAGCAAGGAGTGCAGAATATTGTTCTCAGCATTGTAGCTTAATAGTTCAAGAAATAAAGTCCAATGTCCATGATGAGGTAGAGGCGAATTGGACAGGACCCAAGCTTATGGAAGGACCGTTCAGAAGCCTGATAACAGAGGGAAAATAATCTGTTACTAGGTCTGGTTGAGTGCGCTTTCAAACTTATTATCTTCTGCCCAAAGGGAACGTGGAGAAGGGGGAATGATATGGGGAGGGAAAGGTGTTTGATTCACCAGACTGATTCCTGGGATGACAGGACTTTCATATGAAGAAAGACTGGATAGACTCGGTTTGTACTCGCTAGAATTTAGAAGATTGTGGGGGGATCTTATAGAAACTTACAAAATTCTTAAGGGGTTGGACAGGCTAGATGCAGGAAGATTGCTCCCCATGTTGGGGAAGTCCAGAACAAGGGGTCACAGTTTAAGGATAAGGGGGAAATCTTTTAGGACCGAGATGAGGAAAACATTTTTCACACAGAGAGTGGTGAATCTCTGGAATTCTCTGCCACAGAAGGTAGTTGAGGACAGTTCATTGGCTATATTTAAGAGGGAGTTAGATGTGGCCCTTGTGGCTAAAGGGATCAGGGGGTATGGAGAGAAGGCAGGTACAGGATACTGAGTTCGATGATCAGCCATGATCATATTGAATGGCGGTGCAGGCTCAAAGGGCTGAATGGCCTACTCCTGCACCTATTTTCTATGTTTCTATTATGTTGGATGCTTTGCCGAGGCAGCACGAAATGTAGATAAAGTCAACGGAGTCAGATATTCCCTTACATAATTACAGTTCACAAATTATGCCACATCCTATTTCAATAGCCAAAATGAATTTTCCATCTATAATTACTGAGTTAGGGAATCTTGGTCAGACTTAAAGCTTTAATCATCTCTGATTTTTTAATATAATTAAATAAATGCAATCAAATCTGTTTATACCAGGCATGGTCTTGCATTTAAATTGGGATTTACTTTAAGAGAGGCATTAAGTCCTCTACTATTTGTACAGGGAGAAAAGCCAGATAGATTATCAGCCATTTTTGTCAACAGATATTACATATCAGGTAAAATTATGGCATATTTAGATAGAATTTCTAAATGAACAAAATATTTGTTGGACAGTTCCTAGATATAGATTTTTTTGGTATCCTTATATCATTTTATCCAAAATTCATGCCAAATTAATTCCTCCAAAAGATCACAGAATTTAGTTTAGAGTTTAGAGATACAGCATGGAAACAGGCACTTAGGCCCGCTGAATCCATGCCGTCCATCAACTCGCTCAATCTTATCCTAATTTCCTATTCACTCACGACACAATAGGGGCAATTTACCGAGGGCCAATTAAGCTACAAACCCACACATCTTTGGTATGTGGGAGGAAACCGAAGAACCCGGAGGAAACTCACGTGGTCACAGGAAGAACGTACAAGCTCCACACTGACAGCATTCAAGGTCAGGAATGAACCCGGCTCTCTGGCGCTGTGAGGCAGCAGTTCTATTGGTTTGTGTTATACCTCCATCTCATAGGAGGCATTGAACCACAATGCAACAGACCTTGTGACTAAACTGCCACAGGTTTGCTGCAAGGTCTTTGACAAGGTCCTACATGGTAGACTAGTCCAGGAGATTAGATTGCATGGGATCCCATGAGAGCTAGCTAATTGGATTATATAATTTTCTTGATAGTATGAAGGAAACAGTGATGGTGGTGGAAGGTTGTTTCTCAGACTGGAGGCCTGTGACCAGTGCTGTGCCACAGAGATAGATGGTGGGCCCATTGTTGTTTGTTATTTATATAAATAATTTGGATGTGAATTTGTAAGTATGGTTAGTAACTTTGCAAATTACATTAAAATAGGTTGCATTGTAAACAATGAAGAAGGCTTTCAATACTTACTGATGGATCTTGATCAGCTAGTGAAGTGGACTGAGGAATGGCAGATCCTATTTAATTCAAATGAATGCAATGTGTTGCATTTTACAGTGTCAACCCAGGACAGAACTTTCACGGTACACAGTAGAAATTTGGGGGGTGTTGTTATAGTACAGGCGGGCCTAGGAATACAAGTATCAGAAAGTGGCTGAGTGAGACAAGGTAGTGAAGAAGGCAATTGGCCAGCTGGCCTTCATTATTCAGGGCACTAAGAATTGAAATTTGGACATTATGTTGCAGCTGTACAAGATGTTGGTGAGGCCACACATGGAGTATTGTAGAAACAAGGAACTGCAGATGCTGTCTTACAAAAGAAGATCAGTGGATGAGGAAACATCTCAGGAGAACATGGATAGGCGACATTTTGGGTTGGGACCCTTCTTCAGACTGACCCTAAACATCGCCTATTCATGTTCTCCAGAGATGCTGCCTGACCTGCTGAGCCACTCCAGCACTGCATCTTCTCTTGGGATATTGTGTACAGTTTTGGTAACCTCGCTATTGGAAAGACATCATTAAGCTGTAAAGTGCAAAGAAGATTTATAAGAATCGGCTTCGATAGAGTAGATGTGGGGAGGGTTTCCATGAGTGGTACAGTCTAGGACCAGAGGCCATAGCCTCAGAATAAAAGGACGTACCTTTAAGATTCAAGAGAGATTCAAGAGATTCAAGAGATATTTATTGTCACATGCACCAATTGGTTCAGTGAAATTTGGGGTCACCATACAGCCATACGAATAAAAAAAGAACAAAACACGATAATATTTAACATCAACATCCCCTGCACAACAGAATCAAAGTTTCCTACTGTGAGGGAAGGCCCAAAGTTCCTCTTTGATGTTCTTTGATGTTCACCCGTGGTCGGGGCCACCCGAGCTCTCCGCAGCCCTCCGCAGTCGCCGCTACGGGTGGCCCGATGCTCAGGCCCTCTCGCCAGGATGATGGAACTCCGACGTCGGAACGGGAGAACAACCTCAGCGGCTTGGACCTCCGAATCGGCCACTTCCTACCGGAATCCGCGGCTCCCAAAGTCCACAGGCCGCGCCGAGCGGAGACCCACGCAGGCGGCCCTCGGCAAAGGACCCCAGGGCACCGCGATGTTGAAGTCAGCGCTGCCCGCGCTGGAAGCTCTTCAAACCACAGCTCCGCGATGTTGTGCAGCAGACCCAGCACTCCGGAGCTTCAAACGGCGATCCAGGTGAGGCATCGCCCGTCCGCGGTGAATCCAGCGCTGCGCCTCCGCTGCTGGAGCTTTGGTCCTGTCCCCGGCAGGAAAGGCCGTGCCAATCCAGGTGGTAGGCCGCGAGGAGGGGGGGCGAGGACGCGACTCGGAGAATAGTCGCATCCTCGCCAGGAGGCGACTGGGAGACGGTTTCCCCCTTACCCTACCCCCCTCCCCAACACAGATAAAGAAACCTCCTCAACATACTTTAAACAAAATAAAAAATTAAAAATGATGGAAAAAACGGAGAGACTGTAGCAGAGGCAGCCTTCATGCAGCGCCCCTAGTGGAAAGGAGATGTGGAAGAATTTATTTAGTTAGAGGGTGGTGAATCTGTGGAATTCATTGCCGCAGACGGTGATGGAGGCCAAGTCATTGGCTATTTTTAAGGCAGAGGTTTAAATCAGGTTGTTGATTAATAAGGGTGTCAGGTTATGGGGAGAAGGCAGGAGATTGGGCTGAGAGGGAAAGACATCAGCCATGATTGAATGGCAGAGTAGACTTGATGGGCCGATTGGCCTAATTATGCTACTATAACTTATGAACATGAGAATGTTGCCAGGGCTTGGGGAGAGGGAGTATGGGAGAGGTCGGGCAACTTAGGACTCTACTTCTTGGAGGGCAATGGGGAACAGGGAAGTTCCAAAGGTTAGGGTCCGGCAATCATGCCATGCTAAGCTTCCTATTACTTCCTACTTAGGGATTAGCTGCCCTCCCAGAGCTGCTGCCAACCAGGTTCCACACTAGGACTGTATTTGTGAGGTTATCATTAAGCTCAACACAACACAACACAACTATTGTCATGGAGACTATTCGTCCTGAAATGTTCACTTTGTTTCTCTCTCTGTAGATGCTGTCTGATCTGCTAAGTGTTCAAAGCACTTTTTGTTCTTATCTCAGATACCAAGCAATTTTCAAAATTTTGCTTTTCATTAATTTCCCTCGAGTTACATTCTCCAAAACAACACATTGTTAAAGAACAGAACACTTTGTATATCAGCTTCCCTGTCAAGTTGCCTTCTGTCAGCAACATGTCCCTTACAATTCCAAGTAACGTGCGGACATAGCATGATATTCCCCCAGGTCGCCTGAGACTGTTTCATGACAATCATTTTGTGCAGGTTTCAGCTCCAAGCTCCAGTTTATGGCCTTGTGTTCCTGGATGATTGACATCAATTGATATGAGTCTGACTTTAGGAAAACACCGGGCACATTAACATTGAATAGAGGGGTCACAAAACTAACATTTTGATGTATAGGGGCATCTTGGGGTCCAAGTCTACAGCTCTTTGGTAGTGGAAACACTAATAGAGAGAGTGGTAAAGAAGACATATCGATCACTTGCCTTTTTCAGTGTTGGCATTGAGCATACGCGTAGGGAAGTCATGTTGTAGCTTTGTAGGATTTATTTAGGCCACATTTGGAGTATTTCATGCAGTTCTGGTTTCCCTTATAACAGGAAGAATGTGGAGGCTTTGGAAAGGCTATAGAGGAGGCTTACTAGAATCCTGAAGATAGACACAAAGTGCTGGAGTAACTCAGTGGGTCAGCCAGCATCTCTGGAGTAAAGGGATGTGACGTTTCGGGTCAGGACCCTTCTTCCCCATCCTTTTTCTCCAGAGATGCTGCCTGACCCGCTGAGTTACTCCTACATTTTGTGTCTATCTTCGGTATAAATCTCACATTCTTATACTTAGTATGATTGTGCATAATATATAGTAACACTGTCAATTAACTATATGCAACAAAATAATTTCATTGAACTTAGGCATACGTGTCAATAAAGTACCAATGAAGCATAGAACCATTGGAGGGATGGGGTTCGCATGCAAGCAGATGAGATTAGTCTGAAGGAAGGATTAGTCCCGTCCCGAAACATCAACCAAGATTTTTCTCCAGCGATGGCTGACCCGCTGATTTATCTCCAACATTTTGTGTCTATCTTTGAGATTAGTTCAGCTTGGCACCATATGTGGCATGGGCATTGTGGGCCGAAGGGCCTGTTCCTGTGCTGTACTATTCTATGCTGTTCTATTTTCTAATTAAGGATTGCAATCAAAGGTGGCTGGTCCAATTTCATGAATGTTACAATTTCAGCAAGAAATAATCGGTCACGTTTTAGGATTGAATTGATTGAATATAAGTCTATCCAAATTGCATAATTTCAATGTACACTGTTAATTTAAGCGTTAATGTCATTCATCGCTTTTGTTATATCCATACTCTCATGAAAAAAAAATCTGCATTAATCTACCATCAGCGGTGTGGAGTGTCATACATTATTCAGCGGCTTGGGTAATTTTGCATGCGCTTCTAATGCTCTTGAGCGCATGAAGCATTAAATAACATGAGCCTGCTGATTAAATGCACAAAATTTGAAAGAATGCCAAGCTAAAAAAGTGCATTTGCTGGCAGGATACCTCGCTACAAATAAAAGAGTTATAGATATTGATGTTAACAATAAATTTAAGATCTACGCTTCTAATAATCCTGTCTTGGTTCATTAAAACTAATTTCAATCATTAAAGGAGAAGGTTGTTTCTCACATTTGTACTTCCATTACATTTTCAGACCAACAATCTATGGAGGATACGTCTGCTTTGGGAGAAATAACATGGAGAGGCAGTATAAACTCAATGGGACTATTTTAATGAGGAGGCTCCGTTTTTCTCTTGCATCTCACAAATGTACTGTAGTTTAGTTTTAATTGAAAGATACAGCATTGAAACAGCTCCCTCAGCCCACTGAGTCCACACCTTTTTCACACACTAGTTCTACACATGCCCTACACACTAGGAGCAATATACTGAGGCCAATTAACCTACAAACCGGCACCTCTTTGAGATATGGGAGGAAACCAGATCACCCAGAGGAAACCCACACCGTCTCAGGGAGAATGTCCAAACTCCACACAGACAGCACACTAGATCAGGATCGAACCTGGGTCTCTGGCGCTGGAAGGCAGCAGCTCTACCACTGTGCCACTGAGCCGACCTTGTTCTGGTAGATTAGAGTCATAGCACTGAACAGCATTGAAACAGATTCTTAGGCCCACCATGTCCATGCCAAGCATATTGGTATAAAGGGCTAGTCCCATTTGCTTAGATTTGGCCTAGAGTTTTCTAAACCCTTCCTATCCTGATATCCGTCTTTTAAATGTCATGATTGTATCCACTTCTATAGCTTCTTCTGGCAGCTCAGGGGCTGTCCCACTTGGGGGACCTAATCCGCGAGTTAAGAAGAGTTTTTTCGACCTTCAAGCCAGCTGGATCGACCGTCCGTGTTGAAACCGCGAGCTGGACACACACACACACACACACACACACACATACTGACATTTTTTCTGCGACCTAGCTGAGGCCATGAGTATTCGGGAACTTCCCTCGAGCATGAAGGAGAGATCCAGCGACCTCACAGGACCTCCTAGGACCACGTGTAGACCATGCTGCGAGTTTTAAGGTCAAAGTCACTCTTATAAATCCACAGATTAGGTCGCCCAAGTGGGACAGCCCCTATAGCAGTATTTAAAATGATGAGAGGCATAGATAGGATAGACAGTCAGAACCTTTTCCAAGGATGGAGATGTCAAAGACTAGAGGCCACAGCTTTAAAGTGAGAGGGGGAAATGTTTAAAGGAAATGTGCGGGGCCAAGATTTTTATTTTTACTGAGAGTGGTGAGTGCCTGGAACACACTGCTGGGGATAGTGGTGGAGGCAGATACAATAGTGGCTTTTAAGTAGGTTTATAGATAGGCACGTGGATATGCAGGGAATGGAGGAATATGGATCATGTGTAGGCAGATGAGGTTAGTTTAACCTGGCATCATATTCGGCACAAACATAGTGGGCCAAAGGACCTACTAGTGCTGTATTTTGCTTTGTTCTGTGTTCTGGGGTTGCACCAGGCAGGTAGGATGAGAGCAGCATTGTGGCCGGAATAGTAGCAGCCAGTAGTCAACACCGACCTACCGTCCCTCTCACAACCTCCTGATGATTGGAGTTAATATTTCCACCTTTCTTTGACCACACGGATCTCTCCAGCCCAGAAAATCCTCATTACTATAAAACTCAAGACTCAAGAATGTTTTATCCTCACATGTCCAAAAATTGAATAATGACATTCTTCTTTACAGCGGCAGAACAACAGGATTGTAAACACAGAACTCAATAGATTATCATAATAAACAAACAGAAAAAAAGTTCAATAAGTAAGAAAACCTAATGGGTGCCTGGAACGTGCTAGCACCCTGGCCTGGTTTTAATCAAAGTCCTGAGGACAAAAACAAAACAAAGCCCAAAGTTCCAACAATTTGTAGTTCAGTATTTACTGTAGTGAGAACAATCAAAAACTTCTCCACATTCTCCACATATCATCAGTAAACTTATGGTTCACTCCCTCATGCTCATCCTAGATACTGGTTGTAAACAGCTGGTTATACAGTATCTATCTCTGTAGCACCCTCTGGGGAACATCCCTCCAACCCAAACATGACCCAATTATTTCAACTTGATTTTCTGTCCAACACCAGCCCTCACTACACTATCATTTATCATTTAAAAAGCCACGCAGAGGAGATTAGTTCATCTTGGCATCACATTCACCACCGGCATTGTGTGATCCAAAGTGCCTGTCCTGTGCTCTCATCCATTCCCACCCAAACCACCCCCTCCCCAGGTACCTTCCCCTGCAAGCTTAGAGGATGAAACACCTGTCCCTATACCTCCTCCCTCGACTCTGTCCAGGGACCTCCCCAGTCCCTTTTTCACTTGCATCCCATCTACTGTATCCGCTGTTCCAGGTGTGAACCACTATATATTGGCAAGACCAAACGTAGACTGGGCGATTGTTTCGCTGAACACCTTCGCTCGGTCTGCCTTGGTTTACGTGATCTTTCAGTTGCCAAACACTTTAACTCTCCTTCCCATTCGCTTTCTGTCCTGGGCCTCCTCCATTGTCAGAGTGAGGCCAACTGCAAATTGGAGGAACAGCGCCTCATATTTCGCTTGGGCAGCTTACAACCTAGCGGTATGAATATTGATTTCTCTAACTTCAAGTAACCTTCGTATCCCCCTCTTCCTGTCCACCCCCTCCCCCCCCCCCCCGATCTGAGGCATCATACTAGTTTCACTGTCGTTCTGTTGAGTTTCACTCTGTATAACTTGTTATCACCGAGCCCACAGCCAACTATGGACCATTGTGGCCTTCATCATCGTTACTTTTTACATATCTTTAATTAATTTGTTCTATATCTCTTTATATCATTATCATTTCTCTTTCCCCTGACTCCCAGCCTGTAGAAAGGTCTCAACCTGAAACGTCACCCATTCCTTCTCTCCAGAGATGCTGCCTGACCCACTGAGTTACTCCAGCTTTTTGTGTCAATCTTCAGTTTAAACCAGCATCTGCAATTCCTTCCTGCACATGTGCTCTATTGTTCTATGTTTGCATGTTCTAACTTTGTTTAATGGTCTCTCTTTGGGCATTTATCAAAGACTTTCTTAAAATCCCCATACACTGGATCAAGTGGTAAGCATGTCGTAAAAGGGTGTTAAACAAACCCTCAAAATAAAACTGGATAAATGCAAGAAAAAAAGCTTGCAGAATGATAAGGAAACAGATGAGTGGAAAGGATTGGGTAGGAAGGAACTGTAGATGCTGGTATACGTAAACTGAAGATGGACACAAAAAGCTGGAGTAACTCAGCGGAACAGGCAGCATCTCTGGAGAGAAGTAACAGGTGAAGAAGGGTCTCGACCCGAAACATCACCCATTCCTTCTCTCCAGAGATGCTGCCTGTCCCACTGAGTTAAGGGCCTGTCCCACTTGGCGACTGCCGGCATAATTGACTGACGTATCAGGTCACCGAATAATTTGCGGCCTGATGACGTACGACGTGCGGTGTTTTTTCAAGTGTCGCAACATTTTTTTTGTCCCCGCTGGATTTTGAAATGTTCAAAATCTTTTGGCGACACTGATATGATGCTGGCAGTCGCCGAAATCGCCAAGTGGGACAGATCCTTTACTCCAGCATTTTGTGTCTATCTCCGGAAAGAAGTGGATAGTTCCTTCAGAGAGCCGGCGTGAAAGATAAGCAGAAAATGTCTCCTGCACTATCTCATTCAATGGTGCTGTATTTTATGATGCATTAGACAAGGAATTTGACTTCCCTCAATTCCATGTGCAGTCATATGCTTCACACAACTGCCCAGCTATGCGTCAATATAATACCGGTGTGGTGGACAGTTCCTAAATGAGGCGGCAATGGCTGGCGTCACAGTACATTTACTCGTAGGGTTCAGTTCTTGTCATCCAAAGTGATTCGTAAAGAATAGAAGCCAATATTAGACTGCCATAGGATTTATGTTTTTGAATCTAAATAGCACATGCTGTCAATGTGAAGATTTAAAATGCAACTGAAGTAAACAATACTGGTTGAATTATGAAATCCAATGTAAATTATTTTAACAACATGTTAAAGCATAAAATAAACTTGATTTGCAGCAATAATTAGAATATATATTCCAGGAATCAGTGATCAAGCTCTCTGGTTTCGAAGCATTGGAAGTAAAATAAGGTCGTCAATATAACAAATAAAATTACATAATGTAATGCAATGTAATGTTTATCAGTCTGTACTTGCCACAGTTTTACATTTGTTATCGGTGTACTGAACCAGAGAACTGTTAGTGGCTGTGAATCATTTATATCAGCAAGCTGTGTAGTCTATACTGTGGCAGCTTCACTAACAGCTTGGCTTTTCACTGCTTTTTTGATTGTTTTGATGCTGTCTGTCGGAGAAAATAAGTGGCAAATACAATGTTTGTAAAATGATTTCGAAACGGAATGTCGGTTTTCCAGTCAGCAACATCAATCCACCTTGCTTTTGAAGGGCTACCTTCCATCTAGACACAAGCAACTGCAGATACTGGTTTACAAAAAGATACTGGTTTACAAAAAAGACACAAAATGCTGGAGTTACCCAGTGGGTCAGGCGGCATCTCTGATGGCCAATGTCCCTCTTAATCTTTCCTAGCCCGACTCCAAATACCTTTGATTACAGCGGCATTTAGAAATATAGCTGAGGTGCATTTAACCTTTTTCTTTAAATTACTGAAGTAAACAATGCATTTTGTAAATTTATCAAAACATGGTGTGATGACACGCCCTCCCTAAGGGGCCGTCCGATTCGATCCCCATCACCGGCAGACAGGCCCGAGGAAGACCACGAGCTGCACTCTGGACTGAGCTGAGGCCACAGGCAAAGGGGGAACGGCTGGGTTATTGGGACAGCTCAGCTGCACCTCATCAGACCTACTCCTTAGAAAGCCTGGGAGTTCCAGCGAGGGGTGGAGAGGGAGCAAGACGGGAAGAAAGAAAGGGGGAGAAAAATGGACGACCCCCTACTAACTGCACCTCTTTTCACAGGCTCAGAAGAAGCCCAAGACCACTAGCAACTCCTCATGAGGCAAGAGTGAGTTGCTGGACAAAGTCCAATGACGACGAGGGACTGCGCCCCCACGTGGACACGGACCTTCTCGTCACTTCTAACTATCATTTGAAATAAACTATATTACATGAATTCACCCTCCTGCATGTCAGTGTAGCCATTCTTAACCTGGCGTCATCCCTGACGCCACAATGGATAGAAAATAAAATTAAATGAATAAAATAGTAAATCTTCTCTTTCACCTGCTTTTTTAAAGAAGGTTGAGAAGCCTATTCAATTGACTGAAGCTATAGTAGATACGAACTATAGCTGACATACATCTGGAATATACTGGTGGGAGAAGTGTGGAGGCCTCTAAAAAGTATTTGTAATGGTGGTACAATATAACACTTTTGTACTGCACTGATGGATAGAATAATAATTAAGAAGTGTGATTTGTGACAAAAGTAAAGCAATAATCACAACCAACTTTAATTTTCACATCAACTAGGCTGATTACATCAACACATGCATCCTTGTGGAACTGTGCATGAAATGCATTTTAGACAGTTCCCTGGCATAAATATTTTGTGGAACCCAATAAGCGAACAGGCTATTGTAGATCTCAAAATGTTATTGACGGGATTAAGAGCGGAAACAAGGAACGGCAGATGCTGGATAATGCACAAAAGGGCACAAAGTGCTGGAGTAACTCAGCAGGTCAGGCAACATCTCTGCAGAACATGGATAAATGACATTTTGTGTCGAGGCCCTTCTTCAGACTCAAGTTCTCCAGTCTAAAGTAGGGTCTTGACCCAAATCATCACATAGCTATGTTCTCCAGAGATCCAGCCTGACCTGCTGAGTTACTCCAGCACTTTGTGTCCTTTAATAGGATTAACTCGTGATATTCTGCGAAGTCTACTTGAAGGAAGAATGTATCCTCAAAAGGTTCTAATTGATATTTTTAAAAATCCTTCATAAAACTGCAACTCATCTTAATAATATTGAAATTTTCCAAAGTGCCCTGTTACTTTGATGTCGATTTTAGCATTTCCTTGTTTTCTGCTGTCCAGATAACTACCCTACATTTCCCCAGGTTCCCTCTCTCCTCATTTTTGTACTATATCGTCTTATTCACTGGGATTGTTCCAAGATTGAGAGAATTGTTTAGGATCAAAACCAATGCAGACACCAACTGTGTATTCTCCGCAGAAGTGCATGGACATGGACAATCAAGTCTAGAGTCTTGATAGCTTTTCACTCCATTAATTTCTCTGTATCTTTCCCGTACTATTTTAATTTAATTGTTTGCAAGTATACTATGAGAAAAGAAAGAACAAGACTATTTATACTAGCAAGTCATTCGATAATTTTCAAACAGTTATGTATATGTATGTGTGACAGAGACTAGATATATATGTGTGTGTGTGGATGTATGTGTGTATACATATATGCACACACACACACACATATATATACACACATATACATATATACTGTACACACACACCTATTATCTATATATATATATACATATACACACCTATATAGACATATATACACACATATAAATATATACACCTATTATCTAAATATATACATATATACACATATATAGACATATATACACACACATATACACACACATATGGGAAAGTGGGAAAGGGGTAGCAACACTTATAGGGGTGTATTATAGACCGCCAAATGGGGATCGAGAATTGGAAGAGCAAATATGTAAGGAGATAGCAGATATTAGTTGTAAGCACAAAGTAGTGATTGTGGGAGATTTCAACTTTCCACACATAGACTGGGAAACACATTCGGTAAATGGGCTGGATGGTTTGGAGTTTGTAAAATGTGTGCAGGATAGTTTTTTGCTGCAATACATAGAGGTACCTACTAGAGGAGGGGCAGTGTTGGACCTCCTGTTAGGAAATGAGACGGGACAGGTGGCGGAGGTATGCGTTGGGGAGCACTTCAGGTCCAGTGATCACAATACCATTAGTTTCAATATAATTATGGAGAGGGTCAGAACTGGACCTAGGGTTGAGATTTTTGATTGGAGAAAGGCTAACTTTGATGAGATGCGAAATGGTTTAAAAGGAGTGAACTGGGACATTTTGTTTTATGGGAAGGATGTAGAAGAGAAATGGAGGACATTTAAAGGGGACATTTTAAGAGTACAGAATCTTTATGTTCCTGTTCGGTTGAAAGGAAACAGTAAAAATTGGAAAGAGCCCTGGTTTTCAAGGGAAATTGGACATCTTGTTCGGAAAAAGAGGGAGATCTACAATACTTATAGGCAGCATGAAGTAAATGAGGTGCTTGAGGAGTATAAGGAATGTAAAAAGAATCTTAAGAAAGAAATTAGAAAAGCTAAAAGAAGACATGAGGTTGCTTTGGCAAGTAAGGTGAAAGTAAATCCAAAGGGTTTCTACAGCTATATTAATAGCAAAAGGATAACGAGGGATAAAATTGGTCCATTGGAGAGACAGAGTGGACAACTATCTGCAGAGCCAAAAGAGATGGGGGAGATATTGAACAATTTCTTTTCTTCGGTATTCACCAAGGAGAAGGATATTGAATTATGTGAGGTAAGGGAAACTAGTAGAGTAGCTATGGATACTATGAGTTTCAAAGTAAAAGAAGTACTGACACTTTTGAAAAATATAAAAGTGGATAAGTCTCCAGGTCCTGACAGGATATTCCCTAGGACATTGAGGGAAGTTATTGTAGAAATAGCCGGGGCTATGATAGAAATATTTCAAATGTCATTAGAAACGGGAATAGTCCTCGAGGATTGGCGTACTGCGCATGTTGTTCCATTGTTTAAAAAGGGTTCTAAGAGTAAACCTAGCAATTATAGGCCTGTTAGTTTGACTTCAGTGGTGGGCAAATTAATGGAAAAGATACTTAAAGATAATATATATAAGCATCTGGATAAACAGGGTCTGATTAGGAACAGTCAGCATGGATTTGTGCCTGGAAGGTCATGTTTGACTAATCTTCTTGAATGTTTTGAAGAGGTTACTAGGGAAATTGACGAGGGTAAAGCAGTGGATGTTGTCTATATGGACTTTAGTAAGGCCTTTGACAAGGTTCCTCATGGAAGGTTGGTTAAGAAGGTTCAACTATTGGGTATAAATGCAGAAGTAGCAAGATGGATTCAACAGTGGCTGAATGGGAGAAGCCAGAGGGTAATGGTGGATGGTTGTTTGTCGGGTTGGAGGCAGGTGACTAGTGGGGTGCCTCAGGGATCGGTGTTGGGTCCTTTGTTGTTTGTCATGTACATCAATGATCTGGATGAAGGTGTGGTAAATTGGATTAGTAAGTATGCAGATGATACCAAGATAGGGGGTGTTGTGGATAATGAAGAGGATTTCCAAAGTCTACAGAGTGATTTAGGCCATTTGGAAGAATGGGCTGAAAGATGGCAGATGGAGTTTAATGCTGATAAATGTGAGGTGCTACACCTTGGCAGGACAAATCAAAATAGGATGTACATGGTAAATGGTAGGGAATTGAAGAATACAGTTGAACAGAGGGATCTGGGAATAACCGTGCATAGTTCCTTGAAGGTGGAATCTCATATAGATTGGGTGGTAAAGAAAGCTTTTGGTATGCTAGCCTTTATAAATCAGAGCATTGAGTATAGAAGCTGGGATGTAATGTTAAAATTGTACAAGGCATTGGTGAGACCAAATCTGGAGTATGGTGTACAATTCTGGTCGCCCAATTATAGGAAGGATGTCAACAAAATAGAGAGAGAGTACAGAGGAGATTTACTAGAATGTTGCCTGGGTTTCAACAACTAAGTTACAGAGAAAGGTTGAATAAGTTAGGTCTTTATTCTCTGGAGCGCAGAAGGTTAAGGGGGGACTTGATAGAGGTCTTTAAAATGATGAGAGGGATAGACAGAGTTGATGTGGATCAGCTTTTCCCTTTGAGAATAGGGAAGATTCAAACAAGAGGACATGACTTCAGAATTAAGTGACAGAAGTTTAGGGGTAACATGAGGGGAAACTTCTTTACTCAGAGAGTGGTAGCGGTGTGGAATGAGCTTACAGTGGAAGTGGTGGAGGCAGGTTCGTTGGTATCATTTAAAGATAAATTGGATAGGCATATGGATGAGAAGGGAATGGAGGGTTATGGTATGAGTGCAGGCAGGTGGGACTAAGGGAAAAAACTTGTTCGGCACGGACTTGTAGGGCGGAGATGGCCTGTTTCCGTGGTCTGATTGTTATATACAAAAATAGACACACACACACACACACAGACACACACAGACACACACACACACACACACACACACACACACACAGGCAGACACACACAGACACAGACACACACACACACACACACACACACACACTCCTGCCCCCTAACATAATGCAAAAAGAAATCAGACTATTTTGTGCTATCATCAACAGTTAATTCAAGAAGGACTAGCTAGGTTGACGAAGATAAAAAAAAAATGACACTTTGGCTAACATACACATTTTCCAGCCTGGGTTACAATTGATTGCTGGAATTAGTTTTCATGATGAAAATAAGGTTTGCCTTCTTTCTGAGAAGAGGTTAAAGCCTGCTGTAAAATTAGATGTGCAAACTCTCCAATTTACTTCTTTATCATTCGGCTAATTTAAAACTCATAAATTGAGCACAGTGACATTTTATTTAGATCTTTAACTTTAAATTGGAATAAGTTGATTGTAAAAATTTCTAGGGCATATTATTGGTAATTTTCACTTATATTTGAGCATCAAAGAAAACTCAAATGGAATTTGATTCGACACAGCAGGTGCACACAAAATCCAACAACTCGACAAAGATGATCCTACTCTCCAATTTATTTGCTGGGAAAAGATAAATCATAACACACAGAGCTGAAAGAGTTATGTGCCTTTCTTACTGCGCTCAAATAGGATTCATTTGCACATATTTTGAATGAATGTTATTTAGTCCAAGGTCATTCCAACTGTAATAAGTTTGCATAGAAAGATTACCTGTTTTTATAATCTCCTTGAATGTATTCCCAATGCCACATAAACATTGCCTGGTGATAATTCACACATTGCAAACAAATCTAATTCTGTAATAATCCAACTGCAATATTAAATTCCCAGATTTGATTCCCTGGGAACTTGGTAATACAGTTTGATATTTCTGCTGCTTTTTTGATTCCCAAACTATGGTTTAAACATAGTTTCTTTCATCTTTTGTCTGAAATCCACCGAGTGCAAAGTTAACCTCAAACTCAGTCTCCTTAGACACAGAAATACTGTATATGTTATCCAGAGTTAGGGCAGCACGGTGTCACAGCGGTAGAGTTGCTGCTTTCCAGTGGCAGAGGATGGGTTTGATCCTGACTATGGCTGCTGTCTATATGGAGTTTGTACTTTCTTCCTGTGACTGCGAGGGCTTTCTCCAGGTGCTCTGGTTTCCTCCCACACTCCAAAGACGTACAGGTTTGTAGGTTAATTGACTTTGCTAAAAATTGTAAATTGTCCCAAGTGTGCAGGTTAGTGTTAATGTACGGGCCTCCTTCCATGCTGTATCTCTAAAGTCTAAAGTTTTGCACAGTATTTACCAGGAATACAATGTGGATTCCTGGTATTGAGAATTATCCACAGTAATTCACTGCAAAAATCCACTAAACTTTCTCAAAGAACTTGGAACTAAATAAGCAAAAATCAATATGCTGGATGAATTGAGTGTGTCAGGGAGTATTTGTGGGATTAATGGATAGATGATGTTTCGGGTCTAGGCTCTTCTTCACATTTATTATATTAGTAAAGATAAAGCTGGAAAAGAGAGGTGGTGGTGGGACAAGGCTTGACATGTATCTGAAGAGTCGGAAAAAGAGTTACAACCCAAAATGTTCTCTATTCATGACCTCCAGAGATGCTGCCTGGCCCGCTGAGTTAATCCACCACTTTGATTCTCTTTTTCCTGGCATGCGATAGTTAGATACAGGCAAGGAATGTGGGATAAATGGCAGATGGGTGAAGTAAGTGACAAAAGATGGGGGTGAAAAGGAGACAAATTAGTGTTGGATAATGAAAGAAAAGAAGGAATTACATGTAGAGACAGAGAGAGGGTTATGGATGCAAGGGACAGTGAGAGGGAGAAAGAGGGAGAATAAAAGGGAAATGTGGGATGCGGGGATGAGAAATAGGCGTACAAAGGCGCACGGTAACTGGGGTGGTGGGGGATGGTGGCAGAAATGAGTGCACACTGGGGTTGAGGGAGAGGAAACATAGAAATATAGAAACATAGAAAATAGGTGCAGGAGGAGGCCATTCGGCCCTTCGAGCCAGCACCGCCATTCATTGTGATCATGGCAGATTGTCCCCTATCAATAACCCGTGCCTGCCTTCTCCCCATATCCCTTGACTCCACTAGCCCCTAGTGCTCTATCTAACTCTCTCTTAAATCCACCCAGTGACTTGGCCTCCACTGCCCTCTGTGGCAGGGAATTCCATAAATTCACAACTCTCTGGGTGAAAAAGTTTTTTCTCACCTCAGTCTTAAATGACCTCCCCTTTATTCTAAGACTGTGACCCCTGGTTCTGGACTCGCCCAACATTGGGAACATTTTTCCTGCATCTAGCTTTTCCAGTCCTTTTATAATTTTATATGGTTCTATAAGATACCCCCTCATCCTTCTAAACTCCAGTGAATACAAGCCTAGTCTTTTCAATCTTTCCTCATATGACAGTCCCGCCATCCCAGGGATCAATCTCGTGAACCTACGCTGCACTGCTTCAATAAGAGGAAATAATTGGGGGTGATATTACTTGTACCCAGCGGATTCAATATTCATACCATTGTGCATTCATATCAAGCTAACCAAGTGGTATATAAGATGGAAATAAATGACATTGTTCTACTGAACGCTGATTTATAATGATATTCCTAAGAGCCAACACCTCAACTTGGAGAATGCAAAAAAAAAAATTCTCAAAGTTCCTGCATGTTATACTTCGTAAATATACTTCAAACACCAAATGATTTAATAAACCATACAACTAATAAACATTTTAAGATTAATTCGGAATATTATTATATTACCATATTATAAGTATATAAATTGTAAGAGGCATAGATAGGGTAGACAGTCAGAACCTTTTTCCCCAGCGTGGAAATGTCCAACACCAGAGGGCAAAGCTAGAAGCTGTGATTAGGAATGTTCAATGGAGATGTGTGGGGCAGAGTGTAGTGGGGGCCTGGAACGCATTGCCGGGGATGGTGATGGAGGTAAATACGATAGTGGCGTTTAATAGGCCTGCAGATAGGCCCATGGAAGTGCAAGGAATAGAAGGAATTGTGTACAGACTGATGAGATAAATTTAACTTGGCATCATGTTCGGCACAAACATTGTGGGCCGAAGGGCTCGTTCCTGTGCTGTGCTGTACTGTTCTATATCCTGTGCAGACTTTAAACAAAAGAATAATACTACTTTCATTATAAATCATTCTGTAATAACCTCTGAACATATTTGACCCATTGTGTGTTACAGCATAACCAATAATGCATTAGATTGTCCAACAATTAACCACCTCATTGAAATCCTACAGAATATCCCAGAGGAAATAATCATACTGCTGGAGAAAAATGACCCCTTGCAAGATTAAAAATGTAACTAACATTTTTTATTTTTTATTTTTTTATTTCTCTAGCGCATTTTGGAATTGTACCATTAATTCATGAAAATTTGATTCAGTATTTTCTACACAGATCAAAATAATGTGAAACAAAATTGATCTTCCAAACTTTGGGTATTAAATTCATCATATCATATTTAATGAAGGGTTGGATTATAGTGGGAGTGTGTGTGAACAACAAAATAGATACAAGATGACCTTTAACATTATAACATAATTTCAACCCACTACTATGCATCAGAATAATAAGGAGAATGATGAGAGTTTTTGCTCAGGATATGTACAATCGGCAGGAGGTTAATGTTGTTTTGCTTAATGTCATTTTGTTTACTTTGATTGCTTATGTGGAACTGAAAGCCTACGATTATGTTTGTTAAAGAATATCCCCATTGGAATATATTAAATTTAAAGCACCAGCAGCAAATGCTATGTTTTCAACGAGATAAGATTTCTATGCCAGCACTAAGGAGCGGTAGACCTGCTGCCTTACAGCACCAGGGACCAGGGTTCAAGCCCGACTACGGGTGCTGTCTGTACGGCGTGTGTACGTTCTCCCGTGACCTGTGTGGGTTTTCTCCGGATGCCCAAGTTTCCTCCCACACTCCATAAACGTAGATTAATTTGTAGGTTAATTGACTTTGGTAAAACAAAATGTTAAATAGTCTCTAGTGTGTAGGATAGTGCTAGAGTATGGGGTAATCGCTGATCGCCGTGGTCTCGGTGGGCCAAAGTGTCCGTTTCAACTGTATCTCTAGAAACGTAGAAACATAGAAAATAAGTGCAGGAGTAGGCCATTCGGCCCTTTGAGCCTGCACCGTCATTCAATATGATCATGGCTGATCATCCAACTCAGTATCCTGTACTTGCCTTCTCTCCATACCTCCTGATACCTTTAGCCACAAGGGCCACATCTAACTCCCTCTTAAATATAGCCAATGAACTGGCCTCAACTACCTTCTGTGGCAGAGAATTCCACAGATTCACCACTCTCTGTGTGAATTTTTTTTTTCTCATCTCGGTCCTAAAGGATTTCCCCCTTATCCTTAAACTGTGACCCCTTGTTCTGGACTTCCCCAACATCGAGAACAATCTTCCTGCACCTAGCCTGTCCAACCCCTTAAGAATTTTGTAAGTTTCTATAAGATCCCCCTTCAATCTACTAAACTCTATCAAGTACAAGCCGAGTCTATCCAGTCTTTCTTCATATGAAAGTCCTGCCATCCCAGGAAGCAGTCTGGTGAACCTTCTCTGTACTCCCTCTATGGCAAGAATGTCTTTCCTCAGATTAGGAGACCAAAACTGTACACAATACTCCAGGTGTGGTCTCACCAAGACCTGTACAACTGCAGTAGAACCTCCCTGCTCCTATACTCAAATCCTTTTGCTATGAATCCTAACACTGCATTCATAGAAATCTAAACTGAACTAAACACTCAATTCCTTGCTTGCTGCTGCAAGGGCTTAAGGGTTGTTAGAAAAAACAGTAAAAATAAATGAATTGTTAACAATCATCAAAGGATAGTCAGCAGATCAGCTAACAGTGTGAACAATTTGGAGGACAACAATGTTTTTAATAGCCCTGCAGAGTTGGATCAGTTATAAACTCGGCACATCTCTGCATCTGCACAAATGTGTCGTCTGGAGATCAAGTAACATAATTATCCCAAGTATCTATCATTATGAAGGGAAAACAGAAAAGTAATCCAACAGTTAACATTTCAATTAATTAAAGAACGGTGATTAGAATTCTTTTTTAGAAAGCTAAAACCTTGTGACTAGCATGTATTTGCCATATGAAAGGTTTATGGTCAATAAATACGTCTTGTGGTTATTTAGTACATCTTAGTAATTCAACGTAAAAAAAATAATCATGTTTCTTCCAAACCAATCCTTCCATACTTGGAATGGCCCTTTCCCTTTAACCATATTCAACAGTTATTAATTGACAAACAATTACATTCTTATTTGCTGCAGCTTTACAACCATACTCAACCAAGCCTAAAGTGTGCCATTTAAAAGCCAGTCGTACAGTTTTAAAGAAGAATTATTATTACCTTTCTTCTCCCTCGGGTGGAAATATCAAGGACGAGAGGGCATAGCTTTAAAGTGAGAGGCGCAAAGTTTAAAGGAAGTGTGTGGGGCAAGATTTTTTTTTACACAGAGTGTAGTCGGTACCTGGAATGAATTACCAAAGGTGATGGTGGAGGCAGATGCAATGGTATTGTTTAAAAGACTTTTAGATAGGTACATGAATATACAGTGAATTCAAGGGTGTACATCGCATGTAAGCAGTGGAGATTAGTTTAAGCTTGTAGATTAATTGGCCCCTGTAAATTGCTCCTAGTGTGTCGAGTGTGGATCCGAAAGTGGGATAGCATAGAACTAGTGTGAACGGGTGATGCATGGTGAGTGTGGACTTGGTTGGCCATAGGACCTGTTTCCATGCTGTATCTTTCATTCATTCATTCATTCTTCAAAAGGGTTGAGGGATGTGTGCTAAACATGGGTATACGGAACTAGCTTGGATGGGTCAGTTTGATCGGCAAGGATGAGATGGGCCGATTAACCTATTTCTGTGCTGTATGATTCTATTACTCTTTGCTGTTTACAGTGGTAAAAGAGTATGTATCCCTATTCTCCAACTACAGAAATTGCAGAAACATAGAAACATAGAAAATAGGTGCAGGAGTAGGCCATTCGGCCCTTCGAGCCTGCACCGCCATTCGATATGATCATGGCTGATCATCCAACTCAGTATCCTGTACCTGCCTTCTCTCCATACCCCCTGATCCCTTTAGCCACAAGGGCCACCTCCAACTCCCTCTTAAATATAGCCAATGAACTGGCCTCAACTACCTTCTGTGGCAGAGAATTCCACAGATTCACCACCCTCTGTGTGAAAAATGTTTTTCTCATCTCGGTCTTACAATACTTCCCCCTTGTCCTTAAACTGTGACCCCTTGTTCTGGACTTCCCCAACATCGGGAACAATCTTCCTGCATCTATCCTGTCCAACCCCTTAAGAATTTTGTAAGTTTCTATAAGATCCCCCCTCAATCTTCTAAATTCTAGTGAGTACAAGCCGAGTCTATCCAGAAGGATTGCATTGGAAGAATTGTAAAATGTTACGTTGATTCACTTTGATGTATTAATTTATTTAAACTTATTTACTGACTACAAATCGTTTACAATGCAGAGAAATTGTAATTATGAGCTTTAAGCTTTTCTTAAGAAAGGAATTCTGTTCATTCTTCTTTTAGTAATTGAATTGTTATCTCTTGGATTACATTTCTTATTTTTCTTTCATAATTATAGACTCATGGGATAATCTTGTTACTTGTATCCCTAGACAACATATTTATGCAGATTTGGAGATAAACTTTGAATAGTTGGAGTGAAAAGAATAAGGCTTAAGTCTGGTCTCTGCCTCTGGAAAGATGTAACAATTAGTCTGAGCAAAATATTATAAGGTCTACCAGAAATATGATTGCAGCCTATCTCATGACTGGGAACAATATGGGGAATGTACAGAATAATTGCTTTTAAGTGAGAGCACTATTTTCTGATAGACCATGTTTAGATGGGAGGACGGTTCAGTTGGCCTATAACAGCCAGGGAAGCCACTCTCTCTGAATCAGTGGGATCAAGAAACATCCAAGCTATATTACGGCAGATTGCAGCCAGAACTTTTTGTACCTCTCACCAAGCTGTTTTGGTATAGTTACAACCCTGGAATATACTCAACATGCAGAAATTACCCAGATACATTCTGTTCACAAAAGGCAGGACAAATCAATGTATAGGAAAGAACTGCAGATGCTGGTTTAAATCGAAGGTAGACACAAAATGCAGGAGTATCACAGTGGGATAGGCTGCATCTCTGGGAGAAGGATGCAGAGAAGGTATAGGTGATGTTTTGGGTCGAGACCCTTCTTCAGACTGATGTTAGGGGAGTGGACGGGATAGGGATAGAATGTAGTCGGAGACAGTAAAACTGGTAGGAGATCTGGGAAGGGGGAAGGGATGGGGAGAGAGGGAAAGCAAGGGCTATTTGATGTTAGAGAAGTCAATGTTAATCCAACTCATGACATTACCATGATAAGGTCAACCACCATCAACATCAAGGGAGTCAACATCGATCAGTATTTGATAGAAAGAAACATGTGTGTCTCTCTTCTTCTCAGGGATGGTCTTGGAATGAAGGATGCTTGCTCCTCCTTCTGTTTCATGGGTTTGGAGATAGACATGGGACTTGCAGTTTTTGCTTTAGGACGATGCAAGCGATGCATGGCAGGGAAGATGAGTGGTAATTCGGGAGGTGGTCTGCTCTTCAAACCTTCACAGTACATGCAGCTGCCTTTAGACTTTACTTTAAACTTTAGACTAGAGATACACCATGGAAACAGGCTCTTCGGCCCACCAAGTCTGCGCCGACCAGCAATCACCCCTGTACACCAGCACTATCCTACACACTAGGGACAATTTACAATTTCCAAACGCCAATTAACCTACAAACCTGCACGTCTTCTGAGTGTAGGAGGAAACCGGAGTACCTGGAGAAAACCCACGCGGTCACAGGGAGAACGTACAAACTCTGTACAGACAGCACCCGTAGTCAGGATTGAACCCAGGTCTCTGGTTCTGTAAGTCAGCAACTCTACCACTTCGCCACTGTGCCACCACATAGCGTGAAGGCTCTGGGTGCTATGGGTAGAAACAGGACCTGGATTCAACGGAGTCAGGTTGCATGCTTTCTAAGTGGGAATTTGAAAACAACCTTGGATCTTTTCCTCCATCTACCTGGTAACATCTTCCTCTGGCATAGCTCAATAAAATGAGTCTGTTTCAGGAGTCTGATAACTGCATGCTAATGGTACAGCTTGCTCAATGAATTTGTCGAGGTGTAAATAGGGCCAACAAGCTGAAGATGTCAGAGAGAGGAGACTGATATTAGTTCCTTTATCCAGCAGGAGTTTGCACAGAAGCATTTGCAGAAGCTTTCTGTGCACAGAGCATTGGTCTGCATTAGACAGCACTAGACTGCACTACACTGCATTGGACTGCTGTGCTAACATTCCACTATGAGGCAAATATAGAATGAGATGACTCCTCCAGGAATTTTTTTCTTAGACTGGTGTTCATTGAAAACATATCCTGTTACCAGGATAAACTGTGCATTTAGAAGAGATATGTTGATTTCTTTGAAACCAGAATTGGTATTATGCCGTCTTGAGTTACGTTAACAATATTCAGTATGTTGTGAGATGTCAGTTGAAGAGAACATAAAATTGGTCGGCTTCAGTGTTTTAATGATCAATATGTACTGTAAATTGAAAAAAAATCTCACTTGCAATGATATGACAAAACAATATTATTCATAGCACAATTTTCCATTTTCTCTCCCCTCCTTCCAATATTTCTAATCAGCTTATTTAAAAAAAAGCATTTTGCTTCTCTCTGTCAGCTAACAATGTGGTGCATTGCAAAACAGAGTACTGTAACGATGCATGTATCAGTCATCATGCACTCAACAGCGAGCATGTGTTAGAAAGGTGGGGGTCAGATAATAGATAGCAAATGTCACTGATGCTCCAAGCTTAGCGCACTCGTGTCATGCTTTGAATGCAGGGACGCTCTTCAAAGCTTCTACACGTTGCCTTTACAACCCGTGATTCAATGACTGACAAGGCCATGGGCAAACTGTGCCTGAGATTACTCAGCCCAACTACATAAAACTACATAAAGATGAAAAGCTAAGCTTAGTTAAACAGTTGGGTGGCACAGTGGTTCAGCAGCAGAGTTGCTGACTTATAGCACCAGAGACCCGGGTTCAATTCTAACTACGGGTTCTGTCCGTACAGAGTTTGTATATTCTCCCTGTGACAGCGTGGGTTTTCTCGGGGTGCTCTGGCTTCCTCCCACATTCCGAAGACATGCAGGTTTGAAGGTTAATTGGCTTCTGTAAATGAAAAATTGTCCCTAGTGTGTAGGTTAATGCTAGTGTACGGGCTGATAGGTGATTGATGAGAACTCAGTGAGTCGAAAGCCTAGTTTCCATGCCGTATCTCTAAAGTATTGCAATAATTGGTGATTTATATGTTTCTTAAATTGTATTAAATATTTACATATATTACATAAAGAAAAATCAGATAGAACAGAGAATTCAGGATTGAACCTGTGTCTCTGGCGCTATGGCAGCTGCTCCACCAGCCACTGAGCCACCCTGAAATGTTGTCATGCCTCAAACGTGGAAAGGGAAACAGAGTTAATTCTTCAGTCACATTTTTGTTCCACAGATACTGCATGACCTGTAAAGTGTTTCCAGATATTCCTGGATTTATTCTAAAGAACTGGGCGGCACAGTGGCACAGCAGTAGAGTTTCTGCCACACCGTGCCAGAGACTCAGGTTCGATCCTGACCACGTATGTGCCTGTATGGAATTCGTACATTCTTCCTGTGATCGTGTGTGTTTTCTCCGGGTGCTCCGGTTTCCTCCCACAGTTCAAAAACATGCAGGTTTGAAGGTTAATTGGCTTCTGTAAATTGTCCCCATAGTGCAGGATAGAACTAACGTGCGGGGAGATTGTTGGTTGGCACGCACTCGGTGGGCCGCAGGGCCTGTTTCCTCGTTGTATCTCTAAAACTAAAGTTAAAAACTAAACTCTTACAAGTTTCAAATGACAAATGAAAGTAAGCACAACCAACTTGCACACGAAGCCCTTGTGTCAAAGTACCAGTTAATTTGAGAGCTTCTGTGAAGATCTACTAATTAATGCCATTTCAAGAAACTCTCAAAGTAACTCATTCACTTTTGCATAAGGATCCATATCCGCACAATACTGTCTTAGACTAGCACAAAAGAGCATGGAAATTCAATTTGAACTGAATCTGATTTTTACTTAAAATGCTGCCATGTTTTATGTTAGTTCAGTTTAGTTCATTGTCAAGGGTACCGAGGTACAGTAAAAAGCCTTTGTTGCATGCTAACCAGCCAGCAGAAAGACAATACCTGACAATCGAGCCATTCACAGTATACAGATATGTGTGAAGGGAATAGCGTTTATTGCAAGGTAAATCCAGTCAAGTCCAATCAAAGATAGTCCGAGGGTCCACGATGGGGTAGATAATAGTTCAGGACAGCTCTGTGGTTGCCTGCTACTTAACTGCAATTACGGCAATTACTGCTCTTTGGTTACCAGCTACTAAAATTCACAACAGGGCAAAACGCTGCACTGAAACATGTTAAAGTTAAAATCTAAACTGCAAAATGAAACAATTCATCCAACATCTTCCTAATGCGAGAGCTGTAAATGGAAATTGAGTTTTGTTTAGTTTAAGTTAAAGATACAGTGTGAAAACAGCCCCTTCTGCCCAATGAGTCTCCATGCCAACCAGCAATCATTGTACACTAGCCCTATCCTACACACTATGGACAATTTACAATTTTTACCAAAGCTATTAATCTACAAACCTATTCGCCTTTGGATTGTGGGTGCAAACCAGAAAACCCGGCAAAAACCCATGCGATCACGGGGAGAACGTACAAACTCCGTACAGACGCACCAGTGGTCAGGATCAAACATGGGTCTTTGGCACTGTTATGCCCCCTGTCCCACTTAGGAAACCTGAACGGAAACCTCTGGAGACTTTGCGCCCCACCCAAGGTTTCCGTGCGGTTCCCGGAGGTTGCAGGTGGTTGCCGGAGGTTGCAGGTGGTGGAAGCAAGTACGGAGACTGACAAAAACGTCCTGGAACCTCCGGTAACCGCACAGAAACTTTAGGAGGGGCGCAAAGTCTCCAGAGGTTTCCGTTCCGATTTCCTAAGTGGGACAGGGGCATAAGGCAGCAACTCTACCACTGTGCTACTGTGCTGCCCTACTCAGATGGCACCCAGATTTATATTTCCACCGTCATGATTAATGTTGAACACGAGGGCCCTATTTACTCGAATGAAAACGATGGTAGAATCATTTGAAATAGAAAGAATTTTAACATATAATAGTGTTCAATATTTTACAAATAAAGTGTATTATACAGCAAATGTGTGTCTTCTATTTGAAAATAATAGTGTGTTCCAGGCAGTGTTAATAAATAATCTGAAAGGATTCAAAGTGCTGGAGTAATTCAGTGGGTCTCTGAAGAACATGGATGGGCCAGGGAATAGATCAGGGAATCGAGAACCAGAGGGCAAAGGTTGAAGGTGGGAAAGGAGGGAACGATTTATTCGGATCCCGAGGGGTAATTTTTCTTACTCAAAGGGTAGTGGGTGTATGGAATGAACTGCTAGAGGAGGTAATTGAGGCAGGTACTATCGCAACGTTTAATAAACATTTAGGCAGGTACATGGTTAAGATAGGTTTAGAGGGATACAGATTAAACACAGGTTGATGGAACTAGTGTAGAAGGGACATGTTGGCCATCGTGGGCAAGTTGGGCAGAAGGGCCAGTGACCATGCTGTATGACTCTATGACTGCCCAGCTGACATTTTGGGTCTGAAGAAGAGTCCCGACCCAAAGCATCATTTATCCATGTTCGCTAGAAATGCTGCATAACCCGCTCATGTTGTGTTTCTTGTTTCTACAAACAATATGTGAGACTTGCCTGCTACACTGTATATATTTTTTTCTTAATCAGAAAAACACTGTCAAACACCAGTGGAGTCTCAATGGCACCTATTTCTCAATCCTTCAGACATATTTCATCAACATATTATGAACTAGTAGACCACGAGCAATAATATAAAGTAATGGAGATGGGCACAAAAGATGAGTAACATTTGTCATTATGTGACAAATCTTTTGAATCTCCACATCTGCTACCAGAATGGAGATAATTCCAGCATTTGGAAGAAACAAAAACTAAGGCAAGTAATCAATAAAATCAAGAGGGAAATTAATTGCAAAAGTGAATAAGTATTTGAAAAGAAACAATATGGTGAGCATAAGGAAGAATCATGTTAATCATAAATAAAATCAAAGGCATTATATAAGTTTAGGTTTATTATTGTCATGTGCACTGAGGTAAAATGAAAAGCTTTGTTTTACATGTGATCCAATCAGATCAGATAATACAAAACATGTTCATAAGTCCATAAATTATAGACGCAGAATTAGGCCATTCGGCCCATCAAGTCTACTCTGCCATTCAATCATGACTGATCAATCTTTCCCTCTCAACCCCTTTCTCCTGCCATCTCCCCATAACACTGACACTCGTCATAAATACAAAGAGTCAACATGAATACAATCAAGTGAAACTTAGGTTCAATCGGTCCTTCAAAGGGAAAGGTAGACTATAGATCCCAGCATTGTAGCGCAACAGTTCCATAGACATAGTCCAATGGCCACAACGGTGTGGAGATGAAATGGACAGCGCCCTAGCATGAGGAAAGTCTGTTTAGAAGCTTGATAACAAAGGGGAAGAAGCTATTTCTGAGTCTGGTGGTGTGCGCTTTCAAGCTTCTGTACCTTTTGTCTGACGGGAACAGAGAGGAGTAGGAATGGGCAGGGTGGGAGGTCTTTGATTATGTTGACTGCTTTTCCGGTGTGAAGTGCAGAATGAGTCAATTGTGGGAAGTCTTGTCTGTGTGATGGACTGGGCTACATCTACAATTCTCTGCAATTTCTTCCAGTCTTAGACAGAGCTGTTTCTAAAGTAAGATGTGATGCATTCTACAGTGCATCTGTGGTACTTTGTGGTACCTTGGAGGCAGGCTAAATTTCCTTAGTCCTCTAAGGAAGTAGAGGTGATGATATGTCTTCTTGGCTGTCGCATCTATGTGGTTGATCCAAGACAGATCGTTAATTGTCCAATCCGAATATATAAAGTGGCAAATGTAAGAATTTATATAGAATAGCACCTGCTCAAAGTTCAGGAATATGAATTTGTGTTTAGCTTCAGCACAAAATGGTTAAACATTAGTCACCTTCCTTTCATTTAACTTTATAGAAGAAAATCGGGCAGTGTATAAAATGGGCTGTAGATTCACCGTGCCTTTTTTGCACTGTAACCAAAACAAATTTGTAACCCTCTTGGTAAAAAGTAATTCTACACTGTTTCAAATGAAGTCTGCTGGATTTTATATTTACTGGTACTACAGTACATCGAAAATGACTGCTAAGCATTGTAAATAAATCTAATCGGGAACCATCAAAGTAGAATTGTTCGAAGCAGGTATTCAATGAAGCATTGAATGTGTCTCGATTCGTAAGAACTGTGCCAGTTGTTGAATTAAGCTACATGAAATCAAATGAGCACATTCAGAAATATGAATTAGTAATCAAATATAAAACAGATTCTCACTTCAAAAATCAATGCAAATTCAAATATCTTTTTTAACCTTAAAATGGTATGTGGCGTAAGGATGTGTAATCAGATTAACCCACTTCCCAAGTCCCAATAATTGGATCGGCCTTACCACAGTGCATTGGTTTCCCAATGGGTGGAGTTAAGTTGGATGTCAGTAAAATAACGTACCTTTCCCAGAGAAGGAACCTTCTCTCCCGGCCATTAGACTTGCTTGCATAAACTGCTCCATTTTGATTGTTAGGTTTGAAACATTCTGGGCAATGGCTTCTATCTTCTCCAGTAAGCCAGCATGTTGGAAACTGAGAAAGAAAACAAGACAATTATTTTATAATCTGTTAGCAATGACACTTCTAAAAAAGGATTAAAAAAATTGGTAATGAATATTAAGATAAATTGTTACATGATTTAAATACATGATTTATCACACCAATTATTACATTTCTGAATATTTATTGTTCAGACTAGAAATATAAACTTCTGATATTCCATTTATTGATAAATTTACACCAACTCCATTGGGTAATAAACATAGAAGATAGGAAAGTACCACAAATACCGGCAGTGGCGGCGCTGCCTTGCAGCTGCGGCTCGCCTGCAGTCCGTTTGTCTTTTCTTTTTTTTACAGAACCATGCACATGAGGCATTTTTATGGACGCACCTAGCACTTTTACTTTTACTATTTACCTGATTGCAGTCAAATGCAACGAAATTTCGTTCAAGGTGCACTGTGTCTAGGTGTATATCTGAATGACAATAAAGTTTTCATTCATTCATTCATTTTGTTTTCTTTTGTCCCGTTGTTAAAGTTATTTCGGTTTATTTTAGTTTATTTTAGTTGTGTATGTGTGGGGGGGTGGGAGAAACATGTTTTTTGACTCTTCCTTCGGGTGGGATGCGGCCTTTCTTGCTGTATCCCCCTTCTCCATCTCTGTTTGCGCTGAGGCCTAATCGCGGAGCTGGCGGCCTCCAATTGGGACCGACCTCGAGGCTCCGGAGGCAGAGCCAGCCAGGACTTACCAACGCGAGGCTGGCCGACTTCGGGGCTGTGGTGGCGTTGCGACCCGACTTCCAACCCGACTCCGGAGCCTCGGAGGCTCGGCCGCGGGCCAGTGGACGACAATGTCGGGAGCTCACAGGTCCCAGGTTGGTGACCTGTTTTCTGGAGCTCCCGCAACAACAGCTTCGTCCGCTGGACTGGAGGGCGGCAGCTTCGGCAGCTTCGACCGCCCCAGGCCAAGGAGCTTGAACCAGCCCGTTCGCGGAGCTCGGATTCAGCCGAGGGACTTGCTTACCATCACCCGGTGGGGTCACAACATTGGAAGCCTGGATCGCCTCAGCGCAGAGGGAGAACAAGGAGGGAAGAGACAAGGACTTTGGGACTTTTTGCCTTCCATCACAGTGAGGAGGTGCCTGGTGGACTCACTGTGGTGGATGTTAAACTGTGTTGAGTGTGTGTTTTGTTATTTATTCTATTTTATGACTGCAGGCTAAACCATTTTGTTGCACTGAAAAGTGCAATGACAATAAAATTGAATCTGAATCTGAACAGGAACTGGCCCTTCAGCTCACAATGTCTGTGCTGAACATGATGTCAAGATAAACTAATCTTATCTGCCCACACATGATCCATATACCTCCAGTTCCAGCATGTCAACACACCTATCTAAAAGCCATTTAAACACCACTATCGTACCTGCCTCCACCGCCAACCCTGCTAGCGCAGTCCAGACACCCACCACTCTCTGTGTAAAATTACTCGCTCCCAACATCTCCTTTAATCTTTGTCCCACTCATAAAGCTGTACTTTCTAATCCTTGACATTTCCATCCTGGTTCTGACTGTCTACCTTATTTTTTGCCTCCCCTAATTTTATATATTTCTATCAGGTCTCTCCCAGCATCAGGCATTATAGAGAAAACAATTCAAGTTTGTCCAACCTCTCCCTGTACCTAATATCCCTTAATCCATGCAGCATTCTGGTAAACCTCTTCTGTATCCTCCCTATAGCCTCCATATGACCAGCACTGCACACAATGCTCCGAATGCGGCCTAAACTAAGTCTTAGAGAGCTGCAACATGACTTCTTGACTCTCATAATCAATGCCCCCAGCTAATGAAGATGGGCTTACCATAAGACTTCTTTACCTCTTGTTACTTTCTTGAATGAAAGGCCTCAAACTCTCTCTACCCTGTTTTGGGGGTATTTAAAGCACAATGGGAAACTCACTAATTGTTTTGAAAAGTGATATAAATGCTGCAACATGTGTTTGTACTTATTCACAAACAGAGGCATTGGCTCCCTTAGATGATGTTACTGGTCTGGACACCATGGGCATTACTACTCTCATTTCTACTCTCATTTATCTTCATAGCTCTGATCTCGATAAGCAGTGTCACACTACAAGATACAGCTGTAGAATATTGATAAGGGATGAGTGCATGCCCTAAAATAGGAGAACATTGGTAGATTGTTTGAAGAAGGGTTTCGGCCCGAAACGTTACCTATTTCCTTGGCTTCATAGATGCTGCTGCACCCGCTGAGTTTCTCCAGCATTTTTGTCTACCATTGGTAGATACTTCCCTGGAGGTTGGATTACTCTGCCCAAGATGCTTAGAAACAGAGTGCACAAAAGGCAACTTCCTTGTGGAAGGGCAATTTTTGGCACAGTATTGCTAGGCAACTGACTGTCAGAGCACGTGTCCTTTCCGAATGCCTGCATTTTGGATAATCCTGCCGTTCAACTAAATGCTCCTCCCAACTCTAAATCCTAAAGTTAGAGATAGAGCTTGGAAACAGGCCCTTTGGCCCACCATGTCCATATTGACCATAGATCACCCGTTCATACTAGTTCTACATGAACCCACTTTTGCATCCATTCCGCACACATTAGGGCCAGTTATCCTACAAAAAACACATGATTTTAGGATGTGGGAGGAAACTGGAGCACCCAGAGGAATACACAGTGTTACAGGGAGAATGTACAAACTTCACAAATAGGGCATCTGAGGTCAGGGTCGAACATGGTCCCTGGTGCTGTAAGGCAGCAACTCCACCTCACACTGCCACTGTGCCGTCCCTCAAATCTTCAACTCCTATTTGAAACCTCATCAGGCTAGTGTCAGGTTTGACCTAGTGCAATAATTCACAAGCGGAAAGCAAGGGAGATATCAAGAAGTTTGGCGGTGGCACAGAGGCGCAGTGGGAGAGTTGCTGCCTCACAGCACCTGACCCTGGGTTCAATCCTGACTACGTGCGCTGTCTGTATGGAGTTTGTACTTTCTCCCTGTGACCACGTGGATTTTCTCCCGGTGCACTGATTTCCTCCAATGCTCTAATGACGTACAGGTGAGTAGATTAATTTGCTTGGGTAAAACTATAAATTATCCCTAGTGTATAGAAAAGTACAAGGTGATCACTGGTCGTCACGGACTCGGTGGGCCGAAGGACCAGTTTCCGCGCTGAATCTCTACAGTCTGGCAAAATAAAGACTGGCAGATTCTCTCAATTGGAAGATAGAATGCATAGCTGAACTCTGCATTACATCTCTAACACAGCCATGATCTGTTTCAGGTTTGCCGGCCATGTCACAGAACGCACTGCACTGAGTTCTTTCACAATGAGATGAAATACTTCACATTAGCTGAATGCTTCAGGGCTAAACCATTATCACTGACTAAAATTCAATGTCCTCCCAAAAACGTATTAGATTGTATCTGACAGCAAACTTGCTAATAATCATTTCATGCCACCTCGGAAACTGTCAGTTTTATTGCTGCTATTAAAGTTGGTCGCCATGAGCTAAGTAAATTAAACATTCCTAATGGTTACCATCTTGCAGAGTTATGTACATAATATGTTGCAGAAAATAGTTTTTAAAAAGATCGACGGTACAGTGATTTAAATATTAATATGTATTAAATATTGCACTCTTTGCCACAATTCCAACATTAATCATAAGAAGTGGAATTTTTAGAAGCCTCATACACAGAGAGAGACGCTATCTCTGAATCTGCTGGAGGGACTCAGCAGGTCAAGCAGCATCTGTGGGTGGAAAGGAAAGGAAAGCAACTCGGGTGAAGGACGTTTTTCGGTCTGCCCGAAACTTGTTGATCTCCCGGCAGAGCGAGATGTCCATCAGGGAATGTTGCCGACAGGCCTGGTCCAGAATGCAGGAGTACATGCTTAGGGACGCACTGATGCTCGGTGCAGCCAACACCAAGGCACTGTGGGGGAGGACCACAGTCTAGGGACCTTAAGGGCCTGTCCCGCGAGCATGCGACTGCATGCGGCAAGCGCGACCTAACGTGGTCTCTTGAGCCGTACGGCCTCGCGGGGCCGGTCCCACTTCGATCGCCGGAGCCGTATGGAGTTGTGCGGAGCTGGTCCCGACATCGCGAGGGGCTCCGAAAAACTGACGCTGTCCAAAAATTCCGTGCGGCAACGGCCGGCCAGCCCGCAACCGCATTGAGGCCGTACGCTCCGCCTCGACGGGCAGTACGCAGCGTCTTGACGGTGTACGCCTTCACTTAAACTTCACGTCAACTCGTACGGAATCACTCGACCTCCGCTTGGTCCCCGCTTCCGGTTTGGTCGCGCTCGCCGCATGTAGTCGCATGCTGGTGGGACCGGCCCTGTACGGGGATCACTCAACCTCCGCGCGGCCCCCGCTTCCAGTTTGGTCGCGCTTGCCGCATGCAGTCGCATGCTGGTGGAACCGGCCCTGTACGGGGATCACTCGACCTCCGCGCGGCCCCCGCTTCCAGTTTGGTCGCGCTTGCCGCATGCAGACGCATGCTCGTGGGACAGGCCCTTTACACTGTTGCACATTGGGGGGGCAGGGTGGAGACGCCCTCAAACGAGGGAAGGGATATCAGCTTAGGGGGCCACATTAGTGGGAAGGGTACTTGGTATAAGGATAGTCTGTGAACACTACTGACATTCACTATATCGGGGTCCTTCTTTAGACAGTCTGAAGAAGGGTCCAAACCCAAAACGCTACCTATCGTTTTCCTCCGAAGATGTAGCCTGACCAACTGAGTTCTTCCAGCACTTTGTGTTTTGCTCAGTGATTGTACCATTGTACCAGGTTACTTTTTATAAGTCATAGGAGCAGAAGTAGGTCATTATTTTTGTTTTATGTTCATTTATTTTCAATTATGCATCATAATGTCATGCATCACCTTTTTCCAAAGATAGACACAAAATGCTGCAGTAACTCAGCAGGTCAGGCTGCAGCTCTGGAGAAAAGAACCCGTCCTCAGACTGAAGGATAGAGAAGGCCTAACACAGGGCTGGAAACAGCTGACCTCAGGAAGGGTGGAGTCATTATGGTCCAATGTTGGCTGGGGAGGTTGTGCAAATGACAAGGATACAAGGATGTGAGCAGTGGAACTAGTAGGATGATTAATATGGGGGAGGGATGGGGGAGGGGGGAAGGAATGCAGGAGTTACTTTGAATTAGAGAAATCAATGTTCATACTGCTGGGTTGTAAGCTGCCCATGTGAAATATGAGGTGCTGTTCCTTCAATTTGCATGTGGCCACACTCTGCCAGTGGAGGATGCCCAGGACAGAAAGGTCAGTTTGGGAATGGGATGGGATAAAATTGTTTGGCAACTGGGAGGTCGCATATGCCAAGGCGGACCGACTGTCGGTAATCACCCTTATTCTCGTCTGGTGCATACACCGATTAACAATTCATCCATATTTTTAAAAACAAATAAATGTGCAAAGAGATTGACTTTCTATAACGTTCTATTAAAATGCCAGAATTGCCTTCTGAGAATCTGCAGAAACAATGTAATGAAGATTTGATGTTGATTATATTAAAACTGTGTGTGCCAGAGAGGCTGAAGTGAAAATTCAGCACTATTTTAATTAGTTCCAGAAGTTTAATAACCCAAAGGGATCTAGTATTGCACATCATTTACAATATGACAGATTAATTGGCTTGCAAAGCTAATTAGGTAATTATCAAGCTTGCAGATTGTCTATATATTAATTGAGTTTAGATTGTTCCCACTGAAGGATTGGCCCCAACCTGTTGCTGGCAGTTTGGAAGACAAATGTCAGCACCATGATCCTCATGAATCAGCATCTTTTATATAACATATTTCAATTTCACAATGATCTAACACAACATCGAGGGCAGCATAGGGCACAGCTGATACAGCTGGAATCTAGCAGTGCCAGAGACTTGAGCTCAATCATGACCTTGGATGCTCCCTGTGTGGAGTTTGCACGTTCTCTCTGTGACCGCATGGGTTTTGACGGGCCTGCTTCCGACACAATGTCACTTTTTCTATGCAGGATTATCAAGAACTGGAGGACATGGGTTTAAGGTGAGAGGGGAATGATTTAACTATTTCCACACAGTGGGTGGTGGTATATGGAACAAGCTGCCAGAGGAAGTAGTTGAGGTAGATACTAGAACAACACTTGAAGGACACTTGGACGATATATACTGTAGATAGTAGACAAAAATGCTGGAGAAACTCAGCGGGTGAGGCAGCATCTATGGAGCGAAGGAATATGTGACGTTTCGGGTTGAGACCCTTCTTCAGGTTGATGTGGAGGTGGGGGGGAGGGGGGGGTGAAGAAGAAAGGAAGAAGCGGAGACAGTAGGCTGTTGGAGAGCTGGGAAGGGGAGGGGAAGGAGGGAGAAAGCAAGGACTACCTGGAATTGGAGGTCAATGTTCATACCGCTGGGGCACCTCATATTTCGCTTGGGCAGTTTACACAAGGGTCGCAAACTCGAAATGTCACCTATACCTTCGCTCCATAGATGCTGCCTCACCTGCTGAGTTTCTCCAGCATTTTTGTCTACCTTCGATCTTTCCAGCATCTGCAGTTCTTTCTTAAATGTACTGTAGATAGGAAAGGTTTAGAAAGATAAGGGCCAAATATGGGCACACAGGAATGGCTTAGATGGGGCATCAAGGTGGGCATGGTTGAGTTGGGCAGAATGGCCTGTTTCCGTGCTGTATGACTCTACATTAGTCAGTGCTCAAATTCAGTTCAGTGGATATAATCTTTAATATTAAAACAATAGCATAAAAATGCTTAATTTTCAAAATAGAACACAAAAGACACAAATTCAATTTCATCTTCTCATTAATGTATTTTGAAATGTTTGTAATGCATCTTTATTTTTGGAACTGACGAACATGCTGAGACAGGAGAAAAAACATCTGAACTGTCTCTTGACATATCTTTAATAATAAATAAAATCTATTCCCACACATTATGTCAAATAATTACCATTCTCTAGACTCATGAATAGAATTGCTTTAAACTTTTTTTTAAAAATGGAATAAATAAGATGGCATTTGTGAGAAATTTGAAATGGATTCTTGAGAACATTTGCTGATAAGAAATGTTTTAGAAATTCCAGTCTCAAAGTAAGATTGTAACAATGTAATTAGAGACACAAGGAACTGTGGATGGGTAGACGATGCTTTAGATTGGATGCTTTTCATACCTTGAAGAATCCAGTTGAAGAAGGGTCCTGACCCTTAATGTCATCTGTCCATTCCCTCCACCAATGCTGTCCATTCCACTGAGAGGTTGAGAAGGAGTTTCTTCCCAGAGGCCGATCGGACTGTAAACGCCTATCTCACCAGGGACTAACTCTACTGAACGTTTTTCCTCCCATTATTTATTATGTAAAAGAATATGTGTGTTATGATTGTGTTTATAGTTGTTTGGTTGTTTGGTTGTTTGTCTTTTGCACAAAAGTCCGCGAGCATTGCCACTTTCATTTCACTGCACATCTCGTATGTGTATGTGACAAATAAACTTGACTTGACTTGACTTGAGTGTCTCCAGAATTTTGTGTTTTGCTTAATAACATAAATACTTGCATTATAAAACATTCAAGAAAATATGTGTAGGAAGGAACTGCAGATGCTGGTTTACATTGTTGTATTTTGTGTCCAGCAGAAGTCTAAAAATGTTTCAATGAAAAATTTATCAGATTTGGTGAAATATATAATTAATGTGCTTTTTTGAAACGACTTTAAGGAATCAGGCTTTTCACTTGCCAACTCAGCAACTGTTGAGAAAATATAAAGAATTGAACCACAAAAGTGATACAAGAGATGTTGGAATAAGTAGCCGTGTTGCTGAAGGAACACGACAAGTCAGGCAGCATCAGTTGAAGGATCTGCCTGACCCACTGATTTTTCTCAGCATTTCCTAGTTTTCTTTCCGATTTTCAGCATCTGTTCTATTTTTTTAAATTTCTTTCACCAGTTTTTTTCAATTTAGTTTTATTTGTTTTCATGCAGAAGTATGTTGATGTGGCTGCATTTAGAATATTGTGTTCAGTTTTGGTCACCCTGCTACAGGAAAGATGCAATGAAGAGTTACATGGATGTTGCCAGACACAAGGATCTGATCTGTGGGGAGAGAGAGGTTGGGAAGGCTAAGACAAAATTCCTCGGATAGCAGGAGGCTGAGAGGTGATCTTATAAAAATGTACAAAAGGGGCAAAGATAGGGTGAATGCATAGAGGGGGGATTTCCCAGGGCAAGGGGATCAAGAATTAGAGGATACAGGTTTAAGGTGAGAGTGGAAAGATTTAAATAGGAAGCTGAGGTCCAACTCTCTCACTCAGAGGGTGGTGGTTATATGGAATGAGCTGCCAAAGGAAGTAGTTGAGGCAGGTACAATAACAACATTTAAAAGTTGTTTAGGTATTTAACATTTAAAAGGAAATCCCCCCTCTATGCATTCACCCTATCTATGCCCCTTTTGTACATTTTTATAAGATCACCCCTCAGCCTCCTGCTATCCGAGGAATTTTGTCTTAGCCTTCCCAACCTCTCTCTCCCCACAGATCAGATCCTTGTGTCTGGCAACATCCATGTAACTCTTCTTTGCATCTTCCCTGTAGCAGGGTGACCAAAACTGAACACAATACTCTAAATGCAGCCTCGTCAACATGAAAACAAATAAAAGTAAATTGAAAAAAACTGGTGAAAGAAATTTAAATAATAGTATAGATGCTGGAAATCTGAAGTAAAATTAGGAAGTGCTGAGAAAAATCAGTGGGTCAGGCAGATCCTTCAACTGATGCTGCCTGACTTGTCGTGTTCCTTCAGCAACACGGCTACTTATTCCAGCATCTCTTGAATCACTTTTGTGGTTCAATTCCTTATATTTTCTCAACAGTTGCTGAGTTGGCAAGTGAAAAGCCTGAATCCTTAAAGTCGTTTCAAAAAAGCACATTAATTATATATTTCACCAATTCTGATAAATTTTTAATTGAAACATTTTTAGACTTCTGCTGGACACAATATACAACAATGTAAACCAGCATCTGCAGTTCCTTCCTACACATATTTTCTTGAATGTTTTATTTGTAATGCAAGTATTTATGTTATTAAGCAAAACCCAAAATTCTGGGGACACTCAGTGGATCAGACAGCATTGGTGGAGGGAATGGACAGATGACATTTTGGGTCAGGACCCTTCTTCAAACTGGAGTCTTCAAGGTCTGAAAAGGATCCAATCTAAAGTATTGCCTACCCATCCACAGTTCCTTGTGTCTCTATTTGGTCTGGCACATAGATAGGAAAGGTTTAGAGGGATACGGGCAAAATGGGGACAAATAGAATTGGACGGCATGAACGAATTGGACCGAAGGGCCTCCATGAGAAAGCATACCTCCCCTCATTTTGAAATGTTGAGAGTGAAATAAAATAATTTAATTCTAGTTATTTATTGACCTTTTAGATACACTAAATAGAAAATATGATGTAATTATTCTCCTGCCTTCCATTTGAAGAGTTAGTGATATATTCTTATAAACGTTAATGTCCAAGTATTCTAAGAAATAATAACAGAACATTTTTGATGACTCAGTATGCAAGTAAAAGTTGCAGAGGCAGTAATTATGTTGACCCGGCATTCAGATTAATATAAGAAATATTAAATGGAAATCAAACAACCTCTGTCATGCATTTGTCTTAGAATGATCAAGTTTAACATGATCAGGGACACAATTGTACCAAACAGCAGGAGCCAGGCTTAGAACTAGGCGAAGCTTAAATTCAAAGAGATGCAGAGAGAATTGAGACAAATGGTTTGGATAATGATGTTTAATAACACATGAACAGAAGACAGATGGGATGGCTTTGAAAGAACCAACCGTCACATACTGGATAAACAGATAGTCAAAAGAACAACAAACTCAGATTAAAGAAACATAATAAAGAATAAATTTACAAATAGATTTAAAGTGAGGAATCGCCCTTGGCAGCGTGAAAAGAGAAGGAGCTCATTTGGCTGAGGGAGAGGAAAGGTTTAGAAGAATATGTAAGATAGATACAAAATGCTGGAGTAAACCAGCGAGTCAGGCAGTATCTCTGGAGAAAAGGAATAGGTGAAGTTTTGGGTCAGAACCCTTCTTCAGAGGGATATGATCCTGGCATAGGCAAATTGGACTCACTTGGACGGGACATTTTGGTCAGCGTGGACGAGTCTGTAAGTATGCCTGTTTAGTTCAGTTTTGAGATACAACATGGAAACTTGCCCTTCAGTTCATCTAGTCTACACCGACCATTGACACCTATACTAGTTCCATGTTATCCCAATTTACAGGAGCCAATTAACGTAAAAACCTGCATATTTCTAGAATGTGAGAGGAAACAGGAGCACCCAGAGAAAATCCACATGGTCACAGAGAGAAACTGCAAACTCCATACAGACAGCACCCATAGTCAGGATCTAACCCAGGATCTACCGCTGCACCACTGTAGCACCCTCCACTCCCAGAGTAAATAAGCACCCTTACTTTCTGTCCAAGCAGGTTGCATAAACTGGTGCGCAGCAATAATTACTGCTGTTTCATATATCCAGAGACCAGGTTTAATCCTGACCTGGGTTGCTCTATGTGGAGTTTTCACAAACTCACTATGGTTACATGGATATCCACCAGATGCTGGAATTTCCACCCATAATATTATGATGTTCAAGTAGGTTAAGTTGCCAGTGTTATTTCTTATATAGGCTAATGGCACCATGAATCCAAGGACTAATAAAAAGGAAGGCAGCACAGTGCTGCAGCAGTAGAGTTGCTGCCTTACAGCACCAGAGTCTCGGGTTCAATCCAGACTATGGGTGCTGTCTGTACAGAGTTTATATGTTCTATATGATGTTTTGTATGTTTGACCTGCGTGGGTTTTCATTGGGATCCCCGGTTTCCTCCCACAATCCAAAGACATACAGGTTCAGAGATTAATTAGCTTGGTATAATTTTAAATTGTCCTCAGTGGGTAAGGTAGTGTAAGTGTACGGGGATGGCTGGTTGACACGAACTCAGTGGGCCGAAGTGCCTGTTTCCACGCTGTATCTCTAAGCTGAACTGCAGAAGCTGGGTTATGCCAAAGATAGACACAAAATGCTGGAGTAACTCATTAGGTCAACACAAAACGTTGGAGTAACTGAGCAAGTCACTCCGAGTTACTCCAGCATTTTGTGACTATGAATCCAATGACAGCTGATGAGCATGCATAAGAGAGAATCAGCTAAAGGTACACAGGGAAATAAAGACAGGACTAGGATGGATGGAGCCACCATAGACCCAAAACGGTCTTCTGTGATTAATTGAACCTTTTCAAGTAAAGAACTAATTCATCATGGAAAGCTTCAAATGAAAGTGCCTTCATGTTGATTTCAGATAATTCAATCCCATTCATCATAGTTTACTGTGTAAACATATTACAAATCCCCACTGGCTATTTTTACAATTGTTAAACCCCATGTGTTCTGGGTAAGATCCCTAGTGCTAGTGTAACAGTGGGGGAAAAAACAGAATATTTGAATTCAATAAATAAATCTTTTTACCCATCTCTGTTGTAAAGATAATCATTCTAGCATCTCCAGATTTGCTGAATAAATGGAAACCCATTATCTTTGTTACCATTCTACAAAACACCTTTGCACCCTCTCGAAGCCCTTAAGGTATTTTTTGATGTGTGATGCCTGGAAATGGTTACATAGGTTCAACTGGATTGAGGGCCTTGTGGATACAAGTTGCAGTTGTGTGCAGTTTTGGTTTTCTAATTTGAGGAAGGACATTCTTGCTATTGAGGGAGTGCAGCATAGGTTCATCAGGTTAATTTCCGGGATGGCGGGACTGGCATATGATGAAAGAATGGGTCGACTGGGCTTGTATTCTCTAGAATTTAGGATGAGAGGTGATCTTATAGAAACATATAAAATTCTTCAGGGATTAGACAGGCTGGATGCAGGAAAAATCCCCATGTTGGGGGAGTCCAGAACCAGGGGTCACAGTTTAAGAATAAGGGGTAGGCCATTTAAGACTGAGATGAGGACAAACTTTTTCGCCCAGAGAGTTGTGAATCTGTCGAATTCTCTGCCACAGAAGGCAGTGGAGGCCAATTCACTGGATGCATTCGACAGAGTTAGATATAGCCCTTAAGGCAAAGGGAATCAAGGGATATGGGGAGAAAGAAGGAACATGGTACTGATTCTGGATGATCAGCCATGATCATATTGAATGGTGGTGCGGACTTGAAGGGCCGAATAGCCTACTCTTGCACGTATTTTCTGTTTCCAGAAGGAAATTCAAATGCCGATTTTCAAGAAAAAGACCTTAAACCTAGGTCTGGTTTCCTCCCACATCCCATGGACGTGCAGGTTTGTAAGTTAATTGCCTGTAAAATTGCCCCTAGTGTGTAGGGAGTGGATGTAAAAGTGGGATAACATAGAACTAGTGTGAACGGTAATGGATGGCATGGTCTAAGTAGGCTAATGGGTCTGTTTCTATGCTGTATCTCTAAACTAAACTAATCACCTCAATTCGTCTGAAATCAATGGAGTTATTGTAGCAGTAGTTCAGAAATTACTTAAATGTGTTTCAAGTAATCAGAGTGAAGTTCCAAAAACCTTTTGAATTGCCTTAAATAGAGTGGCAAATGCGTGGCAAATGGGGCTTTTATAATTGAGTTCAGTGGGTGATAATTCTGGGAAATTGCTTGGGAATTATTCTGGCTGGTTGTAAGTACGGGTAGTTAAAGGATGGGCACCGTAGACGAAACAGCAAACAAAATGAAAAGCTTTAAATGGAAAACAATTCCAATTCCAATTTTAGCACAAGAATAGAATATTTTAAGAAGTGAGGCATTAATTTTCCCAAAATTTCAGCGTTTCTAAAGAATGAATGACAATGGGTATTTTTTTGTCTTGAGAGCAAAATTTGATTATTCTGTTCCCTTCTGATAGCAGGCAGGCAAGGAAAATGGTATGCCCACGATCACATTGACAGGGGCCTTTCTTGCTGCCCATGTTTTGTTCTGAGATTTCAGTATTAGTAGTTTACTTTAGTTTAGAGATATAGCATGGAAACAGACCCTTCATCCCACCGGGTCCGCGCCAACCAGTGATCCCTGCACATTAGGGACGACAGATGGCACAATGGGCTAAGTGTTCGGCTGGCAACCGGAAGGTAGCCAGTTCGAATCCCGCTTGGAGTGCATACTGTCGTTGTGTCCTTGTGCAAGACACTTCACCCACCTTTGCCTGTGTGTGAATGTGTGTGAGTGATTGGTGGTGGTCGGAGGGGCCGTAGACGCAGATTGGCAGCCACGCTTCCGTCAGTCTGCCCCAGGGCAGCTGTGGCTACAGAAGTAGCTTACCACCACCGAGTGTGACTGAGGAGTGAATGAATAATGCGATGTAAAGCGCCTTGAGTATTAGAAAGGCGCTATATAAATCCCATCCATTATTATTATTATTATTATTAACACTATCCTACACCCACTAGGGACAATTTTTACATTTACCAAGCCAACTAACCTACAAGCCTGTACGTCTTTGGAGTGTGGGAGGAAACCGAAGATCTCGGAGGAAACTCACGTAGGTCACGGGGAGAACGTACAAACTCCATACAGACAGGACCAGTAATCGGGATCGAACCCGGGTCTCCGGCGCTGCATTCACTCTAAGGCAGCAACTCTACCGCTGGGCCACCGTGTGGTAAGAGATAGATGTCTCTGAAAATATTGTTTCTGCAGTGCAATGCACATTTTACCTCATATCTTCAGGCAGATTTACTCACTGGATACCTTGTAAGTATGACTGCTACGAATTATCTTCATCATTGTCTTCCACCTTCCTTTCTTCACTTTATACCAGTGCAGAATATGGTTTTACAGTATCAGAGCGTTACAGTTACAGAGAAACTGCAGATATTTTAAAAGTGCAAGGATAACGTGGAGAGGTAGGTTGGAAGATCGGGACTGCATCCTTAGCTTATGAGTGGACAGGAGTCAGCAGTCTGATAACAAAGGGGAAGAAGTTGTTCCTGAGAATGATGGGACATGCTTTATAGCTTTTGTTCCTTCTGCCTGGCACAAGAGGGGAGAAAAGGGAATCGGTGGGAAAGGTTTTATACACAGACAGTGGTTTATGTCCGCAAGATGCTGCCATACGAAGTGGTGGAGGCAGGTACAATCACTAAGTTTATGAAACATTTAGACAGGTGCTTGAATAAGCAAGGCATCCATGTATGCAGACCGAATGCAGGCAATTGTGTAGATAGGCAAAATGGTTGGAGTTGACGAGGTGGGCTGAGTCAATTTTATCTACATGTTTGACTTGGAATTGAAAACCTCACTCCTCAGCTTTGAATGCAATGAATCACTGAGTATCTACAGCCCTCAGGGACTTCCAAAAGTTCACCATCCTCCGAAGAAAGAAATATCTCATCAGTTCTCCTTTTACCTTGAGGCCGTTATCCTTGGTTTGTGACTCCTTTGCCGTGTTTCAATGATATCCTCACCTCTGTATCAGTGACAGACCTTTACATTTTTCTAAACTCTCAGGAACCAATGTTGAGATTACTCAAACTCTCCTCGTTAGATAGACATACCAACCTAGCAACCAGGCTATTCAATCCAGCACGTTAACTAATAATAATCTCCATTCTGTAAAGGAATAAAGCTCATAGTTCACAGTCTTAAAATATGTTGGTTTGAGTTCCATCCAGAGATATAATTGCAACTTCAAATAAAGCTTCCATGAACCATGTTTGAAGGTTGCTAGCCAAGTAGTAGGTGAACATCAGATCAGCAAGACACAAAAAGTAACAATCGTATGTCTGAAATCAATGATGAGAAACAGCATCAGGATATAAGTAAGAGATGACAGAGCAGAAACCTATACAAGGGCCTCTAAATGCTTGTTTTCATTTTTATTGGGAAGTTTCTATTAGATTTATAATAATATTGTTTTGTTTTGCAAATGTGCGTAAGACTAATGAAGGCGGAAACAAATATTGAGATGGTTTTTAATAGTTTCAGGCATCCTTTGACACTCGCTTTCTCCAAACATTGAAACCTATTAAAGAAAATTATTGCCATGACTATTGCAAGATCCACTTGCTTTAAAACATTTAAAAAGAACTTAATGGGACAAACATTTTGAGTGCCTGCTGGTATTTTTGTATTTTATAGCTTTTAGTAGGCCAGCACATTTCTTTGGGCTAAATCAATTACAAGGCATTTGATTTCCATATTTCTAAATGTTAGATAGATCAGTGGGAAATTATGTCAGTACTTCTTTTCAATTATTTTTCACGTAAATCGAATTCCACATTTGTAATAAAAACAGAAAGTGCTGAAAACATTCAGCATGTCAGGTCGCTGCTGTGAACAGAGAAATGGAATTAAGATTCATTGGCTTTAAATCTTAATTGTTTCCCTTTCCACCTTTGCTGCTGACATGCTGGCATGTTTTAATCTCAGGCTTCCAGCGGCTGCAGCTTTTTGATATCCAATTTGTCATGCTCCTATATATTTAAACACTGCATTTAAAATAAGGATGTTAATATGATTCATGCAGCAAGAAATCTACTGGAGGAATTAAGTGGGTCATAGAGTCATAATAATAATAATAATAATAATAATAATAATAATAATAATAATAATAATAATAATAATAATAATAATAATAATAATAATAATAATAATATCTTTTATTGTCATTGCACGTCAGTGCAACGAGATTTAGAATGCAGCTCCAACCGATGAAAAAGAAAAGTAAAATAAATAAATAAGCTGTGTGTCGTGACCATCCGAGGGAGACAGTCCAGGGGGGGTGGGGTAGAGGGATAGAGCACGGAAACAGGCCCTTCGGTTCACCAAGTCCACGCTGACCATCAACTACCCATTTACACGAAGCCTACACTAATCTAATCCAACTTTATTCTCTCCTAAGTCATCAATTCCAGGTGACGTTTCAGTTTGGGTCTGAAGAAAAGTTCCGACCCAAAACATCACCTATTCCTTTTCTCCAGAGATGCTGCCTGACCCGCTGAATTACTTCAACACTTTGTGTCTATCAGACAGCAGATTGTTTGTTGCTTCAGATTCCTGCATTATCTTATGTCTTCATTTCACCCTACCTCAAAAAGTTTGAAACTGAGGGCATATTACCATGCCAAATGGCACCGTTCATCAATCTAAACATCTATTTGAAAGAAAAATGTAAATAAATAAGTTATCCCAAATCTCTCCAAGTAATATTTCTCACAGATTAATTCCGCATGAACAACTTCTCACAAACGTGGTTTCATATCTCTCCTGGTTTGAATATATAAATATATTATTGAATCATTTAGTTATTTTTGTTCATACCAAAATTAACAGAAAGTTGCGCGGCACTGTGCCGCAGCTGTTGTCTCAGCACCAGAGACCAGTGTTCGATCCTGACCTAGGACCTTATCTGTGGAGTTTGCACGCTTTCGCTGTGACTGCTTGGGTTTCCTCCAGGTGCTCCGGTTTCTTCCCACCTCCCAAAGACGTGCAGGCTAATTGGCCTTTGAAAATTCCATCGTGTGTAGAGAATGGATGAAAAAGAGGGATAACATAGAACTAGAGTGAACGGGTAATGGACACAATGGAGGGTGATCGATAGTCGGTGTGGACTCGGTGGGTCGAAGGGTCTGTTTCCATGCTGTATCTCTAAACTAAACTTAATATGTCACAAACAGTGGCCAACTCGAATAGTTTCCTGTATTGTAACTGGTTACAGTTCTGCATTATCACATTTTAAACAACGGAAAATTAAGAATCGTGATACACTAAACTGCACTGACAATTTATAAAAATATTCAAACCAATAAAGTCCTTGAATTCAATTAAAAAATACTTAGATTCAAAATGTTTCGTTTTATTAGTAATCCAGGGAGCTCAATAAATTCATCAAAGGATTTAAAAAAAAGAGTTGGCCTAGTTTACTTATTGTTCGAAGTATAATAGCTAAGCTAATACTATTATAGGCTTCTGAATTAACATTTATAATTTTTATGGTGAGTGAGGGCCCACAACTCTCCTTTAATATTTTGTTAACAAAAGGAAATGATTCATACCGATTATGCAAGCAACTCATAGAAGTTATCAGGTAACAATGTTTTACTTTAATAAATAGTTTAAGATATTCTATTTGTGTTTAAAGGCTATATATTTTGAACCCACAGAAAAGCTGCCAACGCGCATCAAGCAGTATAAAATAAATTTAATTGCCTCTTAAATACTAAATAAATAAAGCAAGATTATTTATCTAGTAAATGTTTTCTTTAATGATAATTGACCAATTTGATTTTTTTAATCCTTTTAGCCATACTGAATAGTTGTAATCTTTCCAATTTAACACAAAACTATTAAGATGATATATTCAAGAAATGTATTGCAACATAAATCTGTTTGATTTACATTATTGGATAAATTAACTAAATAATCTAATTGTCATTCCTTTATTTTTATAGGACAATTATGTTGCAATACATTTCTTGAATATATCATCTTAATAGTTTTGTGTTAAATTGGAAAGATTACAACTATTCAGTATGGCTAAAAGGATTAAAAAAATCAAATTGGTCAATTATCATTAAAGAAAACATTTACTAGATAAATAATCTTGCTTTATTTATTTAGTAATGGCTGGAATGTTTGCCGATACACCACACTTCCTCTGAATCCTTTGAGATAAATGCTACTGCACACAATTCTCCTGATGTGGTCCAAGCAAGGCCTGTTACAGTTCAGTATTACTTCCCTGTTTTGCAATTCACTTCCTCAAGAACCAAAGCCCAGTATTTGATTTGAATTCTTTTTATGGTCATGCTGGCCTATGTCATCGTTTTCACTAACTTAGTGAGTCAGGCAGCATCTCTGGAGGACACGGATAATGACATTTCGAGTTGGGACCTTTCTTCAGAATGAAGAAGGGTGGCGTCCCGAAATGTCACATCCACGTTCTCCAGAGATGCTGCCTGCCCCGTGAGTTACTCAAGCACTTTGTGTTGCTTGCTATTTTTGTAAACCATCATCCTCGTGTCTCCACACTTTTCACTGACTGATATATTTCCATTCAGAGATCATTTGTTCCTCTACTCTAGACATCTAGACTCACACCATCTAAGTAATAAGTTAGCTTTCACGTTGCCAAATTATCTCACTTTAACTGCTTTGAGCATTTTTCTGCCAACTCTTTGCCTCTTCTAGAGTTTACTGTTCTTCTTAGCTAGTATTAGCTATTCTTGATGTGGAACCTTCAGCAAATTAGAAATGGTGTTTGAGTTGTAATTGTTGAGAATTGACTCTCCCATCCATAGGGAACGCTGTGACAGATACTCAACGTAGCGGAATTTAGTGCAACTACAACATGGAGTAACTCAGCGGGCCAAGCAGCATCTCTGGAGAAGGTGACTAAGTGACACTGTGAGTTGCGACCCTTGTGCAGACAGAAGGAGGATCCTGACTCGAAATGTCATTATCCGTATCCTCCAGAGATGCTGCCTGGTTCGCTGAGTTAGTGAAAGCTATGTCACAGGCTAGCAAGACCATAAAAATAAATCAAATCAAGTACTGAGCTTTAGTTCTTGAGGAAGCAAATTGCAAAACATGGAAGTACTGAACCTGTAATCGACCTGAACCTATACTGAACCTGTAATCGACCTTGCTATGACAACACTTGGAGAATGGTGTGCAGTTGCATTTTTATAAAAGGATTCAGAGGAAGTGTGAAGTGCATAGACGAACACTCAAGCCAATAGCAAATAAAGTAAAGCAAGATTATTTATTCGGTAAATGTTTTATTTATTGGAATGTCCTTCATTACATTGCAAAAATCAGCAGCATCAATGTTTACTGATGATGGTGCCATGTTTAGTTTTACTAACAACATTGGAAAGTGCAATAGTCACTGTTTGCATGCCGCAGAGAACATCCAATCTTGGGGTAATAACTCTCACGCAAGTACCAGGCAGTGTCCCACCCGGCAATTCAGATTCTAATCACACACCCCTGATGCTCAATGGCATTCTCGAGGGATTACCATTGGCTACAGACTTAACAGGGCCAACCATATAGGTTCTGATGATCACTTGGACAATAATGGTTGGGCATTCTGTGATCAATGACTCCGCATCTAACTCCCCACTGTCTACAAGGCACGGCTCAGTAGTTTGTGGGAATGATCCCCACTTACTTCCAACTATCTTCAGAAAGCTCCATCATAACCAGCACCAAGTATTCCACTTTCCACTCCATCCACCGCCCTCAACATTCACTACCTCCGCCAATGATGCATCAAGGCTGCAATATATAGCCTATGAATGGCAATGCCGCGACTCATCAAGACTATTTCAATGGCACCACTCAAGACCCCAATTACTGGTTCAAAGAAGGATAATGGTAACAGGCACATAGGAATGTCCTCACCGGAAGGGCTGCAACTATTCAGAAAAGTAGCTCACAGCCACCTACTCAAAGATAATTAAGGATGAGCAATAAATCTTGCAAATGAATGATAAGGTGAGGGGGGAAAAGACTTAATAAGTACCTGAGAGGCAATTGTTTTTACACAATGGGCAGTAGGTTTATGGAACGGGCTGCCAGAGGAAGGAGCTGTGGCAGGTACTATCACAACATTTAAGAAACATTTGGACAGATACATGGATAGAAAAGATTTGGAGGGATATGGGCCAAACACAGGCAGGTGGAACTAATGTAGATGGGGCAGGTTGGACCAAAGGACTTGTTTGTATGCTGTATGTCTCTATGACAAATATTCTTGCATAGCTCACAGCTATGATGCCTGCTTATGACTGTGAAAATTTAAGCTGGTTTATTGCAAAGAAGTCTATGGCATCATCTGCCTCTAGTTAGCACAGTCTTAAAAGTTATTTTTGGTGATCGCTCCTACTTTACCTTCCCTGCCGGTGCTTTTAGGCAACTGCTGTCAGATGACTTCAACTCAATTACATTCAACCAACCAACCAACTTATTCAGGGAGCGATTTGGTCTTCCTGACCTTCCCTCTACCTGAGAAGGAAGACCCAAAGCGCTGGAGTAACGGGTCAGGCAGCATCTCTAGAGAACATGAATGGGTGACATTTCGGGATGGGACCCTTCATCGGTAATGTTTCAGATCGGGGCCCTTCTTCCCTCTGCCTGACTGTCTTCTTGCCCTGGATCCTCTACTCACTCCCATCCCCAATCTCTCATTTGTGATTCTCTGCCCCATCACTGGTACGTTATTGAGTACTTTACTGACTCCTTTATTCTGCTCAATGGTTTCAGTTTCAATCTGCTCCTTCGTCCTGGATTTCAGCCTTTAAGTCTCTCTTATGAGTTTTCACAATCCTTTACTTTGCAGTCTGTTATTTCATGAACATATTTCTTCCAATAAAATTTGTCGAACAATATGTATTATATAAGCCTGCCTGAGCGTTTAAAACTTCATGATGAAAGATTTAAGAGGCTTTTGGATAGGCACGGATATGCAGGGAATTGAAAGATAGGGATCACATGTAGGCAGGGGAAATTAGCATAACTTGGCATTCTTACTCTTTTAATAGCGCGGAATATTGAACAGAACACAGAAGCAGGCCCTTTGGCCCACTATGGCAGGGACATTGTGGGCCAAAGGGCCTGTTCCTGTGTGTGTACTGTTCGATGTTTTATGCTATTACAAGAAGAAGGATACTCTTAAGAAGGATACTCTTTACTTCAGTAAAACTGTCCTTCACTGATGTTAATAAACACTTGTTGATTTGAAATATTTGTCAGCAAGATACGATAGTGGTGTTTCAGAGACTTTTAGATAGGCAAATGGCTATGCGGAGAAATGAGGGGTGCAGGCAGACGAGATTAGTTTATCTTGGCATCATGTTTGGCGCAAACATTGAGGGCCGAAGGGCATGTTCCTGCTGTGTGCTATTGTATGTTGTAAATCAACACCCCAAAATGCAATTCAAAAGACCTTCCAAAGCAGTGGTAAGAGATCATTTAAAAATGATTTCATCATAGGACTATAGAATCATGTAGCACAAAATGTGAGTATTCAGCTTATTGAGTCTGTACCAGCTCCTCAACAGGTCTATCCAGTTAGTTCAACACCCAACCTTTCCCTCATAATCCTGTCATTTACCACTTTTCAAATATCTGCTCAATTTCTTTGTGGACATTTATAATTGAATCTGCTTCCCTCAGGCTTGCAGGCCGTTCATCCTTGATCACCATAACTCATTGCCTGTACACTTTTCTTTTCATCTCACCTCTGGCTTTTTTCCAATCCCCCAAAATGTGCCTTGTGATTTTCAAACTGTCACTGGAAATAATTTCTCTTTATTTACTTTGATCTTGGCCTGCAGTAGAGTGCATTATTGGCCAGAATTGTCTGCTGTGCAGTGTGTAATCAGGGGTGAAAATAACTCATAGTTTACAACATAGCAACTTGCACAACCTTACTTGCATCATGTTTACTTTAGACTTTGGACTGTGTAGAAATGGGCCCTTCGACCCACCGAGCCCGTGCCGACCAGTGATCACCTCATAAACTAACACTTTCCTACACGCTAGGGACAATTTTTACATTTACCAAGCCAATTAACTTACAAACCTGTACGTCTCTCGAGTGTGGGAGGAAACTGCAGAACAGGGAGGAAACCCACGGTCACTGGGAGAATGTACAAACTCCGTACTGACAGCACCTTTTGTCAGGATCGAACCTGTGTCTCTGGCACTGTAAGACAACAACTCTACTGCTCTGCCACTGTGCTGCCCATTTAGGAGCTGTGGCATCACTGGGTGCGCGACTAATCAAAGCCAGAAGTTTAGTTTAGTTCAGAAACATAACGTGAAAACAGGCCTTTTGGCCCACCGAGCCAAAGTCGACCATCGATCACTCATTCACACTAGTTCCATGTTATCCCACTTTCTCATCCACTAGGGACCTATTTACAACCCAGACAAAACCCATGTGGTCACAGGGAGCACATTGAAACTCCTGCTGGGTGGCACCCGCAATGGCTGCCTCGCCAACAATCTGTCTCGTCCCATCCTTCTTTGTCGTTTTTTAGTATGTGTTAAATGTATGTTTTAGTGTTTTTTTAATCTCTTTTTTTAACCTGTTACCCCGATGGAGATGCGATTTTTTTCAGTGTCGTATCTCCGTCCACACTGCGGCCTAACATTGTGGAGTTGGCGGCCTCTGCTGGAGACCGACTTCGGAGAGCTCCAACCACAGGAGCCTGCAGGACTTAACATCGTGGGGCTGGCGATCCCTGTTGGGGATCGACCTTGTAGCTCCAACCACGGGGGCTTGCGGCCAACATCGTGGTGCGCGCGGATCCTGATTAGAGACAGACTTTGGGAGCTCCAAGCGGCAGGAGCTTCGACCACCCCAACGCGGGGGCTTCAATCGTCAGCTGCGGAAGCGTCGATCGCCCCGACTGCGAATGGTTCCACTGCCCCGACCGCAGGAGAATAAAGAGGAAGAAGATTAGACTTGATTTGCCTTCCATCACAGTGAGGAATGTGGGGAATCCGCTGTGGTGGATATTTATGTTAACTTTGATGTAGTTGTGTGTCTTGTTGCTTGTTTTAGTATGGCTGTCAGGTAATCCGAGTTTCACTAAACCTTAATTGGTACATGTGACAATAAACAAACCTTTGAACCATTGAGATAGCACCCGAGGTCAGGATTAAAGTCGGGTCTCTAACACTGTAAGGCAGTAACTCTACTGCTGCGCCACTATGCCAGGGCTGAAGGGCTGAGTTTTACCCTGATGTGATTGCTGGATCAGATGGCCTGTAAATTCAGATCCACCGACACAGTTAACTGGTGGCAGCGATAAAATAAAATTGTCCACCTGTAATTATCCCATTGAATTTTGTGACAAGTTAAGCTATTTTATTTTATTACCTAACTTGTTACTAAGTTCAAAGGGACGAATACAGAGGGACAATAAATGCCTGCCACACCTTTAATGAAATGAAAACTCTGCATAATGTACCCATTTCTAGACTTGTTGGATAAATAAATACCAGTCATGCCTTAATTAAAGGATATCTGAGCATCAACTTTGAGATTTATTGGAAGAGCTCCGAAGATGGCAGGCTGCCAAACTCCTACCCTGGGCACTGGTCTGGTCAGTTAAATATCTGAATAGAACAAAAACTTGTCATTCATCCTGTCTTCAGTTACAGCTATTTATTCATGTGTTTCACAGTCCCCTGAAATTGTAGGGAAGCAAAGCAGGCTTCAGAGCAAAGGGAAGGGCCAAGAAATATGAATATCGAGTTATTCCATTTTAGGTTTCTAACCAACGAGCATCCCCCCTCCCACCTTAACCCCCCTCTCTTCTCAGTGCCCCATCTGCATGCACACCTATTTTTCCCACTATCCTGCCCCCCCCACTCCCAACCCCCTCCACCTACATCCCTTCCTCTAGCTTCCCATTTCTCGCCATTTCTCTCCTTCTCTCCCTATCTCATGGCAATTTATTCTTCTTTACATCTCTGGCTTTTGTCCACCCATCTGCCAATGAACCACCTTTCAACTATATGTACCTATTACCTGCCCGGCCTTGTCCTATTCCCCCCACATCTCTACATCTAGCTTCCTCCCTCCACTACAATCAGTCTGAAGAAGGGTCCCGACCCGAAACGTCAACTATCCATGTCCTCCAGAGAAGCTTCCCAACGCGCTGTTACTCCAGCAATGTGTGTCTTATTTTGTAAACATGCTTTCTACCCAGCCACCAAAACGACCTTCTTACCTGTCATTGGACTCCCTCATCCCCTCACTTCAGTTTAAGGGTCTATCTGGCAATGCCTGAATTGATGATTATATATTCCACTACATCCCAGCACCCAAACCCATCCCTGGATCTGGCTCACACATCCAAGAGGCTGACCCAACCAGATCCACGTTCTGGACTGCTGTCATCCCCACAGGGGCCCAAGCCCGTCAATCTGGTGGGCTTGGGGTAGAAGAGTTTGCATAGAAACATAGAAAATAGGTGCAGGAGTAGGCCATTCGGCCCTTCCAATCAGCAACGCTACTCAATATGATCATGGCTGATCATCCAAAATCAGCACCCCTTCCTGCTTTCTTCCCACATCCCTTGATTCCACTAGCCCTCAGAGCTAAATCTAACTTTCTCTTGAATTTCCGAACTGGGGTAGAGATGTATCGGACAGTACCCTAGCGGGGAAAGACTGAGCTTATGGAAGAACCGTTTAGAAGCTCCGATAACAGGGGGGAAGAAGCTGTTCTCGAGTCTCAGCCTCGGTGTTAACGCCAAACTGCGTCGTCTTTCCCCGGCAGTTCTTGGTTTGACGTAACCGGAGTCCTTGTGATAACAGCCACCGATATAAAAACATGCATGTTGTCAACAACAATGCCAACACACAATGAGAGAAGATACTCATTGGAAACTTAGAGCTAATCTACACTCAAAACAACCCAGTTTTCTGAGTATCCAAATCAAAATCAGATAAAAATTCCCACCCATTTATTATGCAAGCTGGCACAAACAAAAAACTGTTTCATGCTGACCAATGATGGCACAGTGATTGAGGGTTATTTTGACGTTTGCCAAAGGAAACTTGTAGCCAAGTGAAGTTCTTGTGATGATGATTACTCTTGAAACAAGGTGTTTGAATATTGGTTCATAGCCTAAAGCAGGAAATAGTCCTTGCAACTCAGGATCTTACTAAACTGTCCAACAATGTTTTCTTCACCTGGTTATATTATACCGTTAAATAACCCGATTAACACTCACAATCTAGAATTACTCATAAGCAATACTATTGATTTGATACCGTGATCAATCCTATAAACAGATAACATTCTATCCTCAGAAATAATGCAAATCTCAAAAGGATACTTCACAATTTTTTTTGTCTACGCTATATGCTAAAGTAAGTCACTTTTTGTTTTTACAATTTGTTCATCTACACTGGTACAAGATTGTAAAGAGGCTATAGCTAATTCTAATCCAAGACTCTTTGAGCAGTAAGGTTCCCAGCTCTGGAATGCATTGTCAGTAGGTGGCCTATGCCATTGTTCCCACTAATAACTTTAGTTTAGTTTAGAGACAGAGCATGGAAACAGGCCCTTCGGCCCACCGAGTTCGCGCCAACCAGTGATCTCTGCACACTAACACTATCCTACACACACTAGGGACAATTTACAATTTTACCAAGCCAATTAGCTTACAAACTTGTATGTCTTTGCAGTGTGTGAGGAAACTGGACCTCCCAGAGAAAACCCTCGCAGATCACGGGGAGAACGTACAAACTACATACAGACAACACCCATAGTCAAGATCGAACCTGGATCTCTGGCGTTGTAAGGCAGCAACTCTACTGTTGCGCCACTGTGCTGCCCTAATGCAAATATCTAGTGCAACCAACAATTCTTCATTCACTTTCATCGAACCCTGCACTTGTCCAGGACTATAATAAAAGCATTTTTGGTAAATCTATCCAATTAAATTGTAAACTGTCACCTTTATACGTGAACATTCAGATTCTATTAATAGCTAAAGACTCATAATCTGTAGAGAACTTAATGAGCATTTAGAATATTTGGACATCTTAATAATGGTAATAAATCTGTAGAAATAGACACATTTCATATAATCCTCTCATAGAGCATTCCACTATTTAAATTTTTGAACACATTAGTTATCAACTATTTGCTTTGCAATTTCAGTCCTCACTGCCTGCTTAGACATCTAACAAACTCCCTCTTGTAAGAAATTTCAGTAATACTAAACCAATGAAGACCATCAAAGTAACAGGAAATAGCAATAATACTTTCTACTGAGTTTGTTTTTAAAACAGTAAATTATATCAAGATACACACAAAATGCTGGAGTAACTCAGTGGAAGATCTATTATAAACCCACTGACTCCCACAGCTATCTAGACCACACGTCTTCCCACCCTGTTTCCTTAAAGACTCTATCCCTTACTCCCAATTCCTCCGTGTATGCTGCATCTGTACCCAAGATGAGGTGTTCCATACCAGGCCTCAATCTTTAGTGAACAGAGGTTCCCCTCTTCCATCATAGATGAGGCCCTCACTAGGGTCTCCTCGATATCCCGCAGCTCCGCTTTTGTTCTCGCTCCCCCAGTCGAAACAGGGACAGAGTCCCCGTGGTCATCACCTTTCACCCCATCAGCCGGCGCATACAGCATATAATCCCCGAACATCTTCCCCACCTCCAACAGGATCCCACCACTAGCCACATCTTCCCATCTCCACCCCTTTTCGCAAAGATCGTTCCCTCCGCAACTCCCGTCAATTCGTCCAATCCCACCCAAACTACCACTTCCCCAGGTACTTTTCCCTGCAACCGCAGGAGAAGCAAAACCTGTCCCTATAACTTCCCCCTTGACTCCGTCCAAGGACCCTGACAATTTTTTCGGGTGAGGCAGAGGTTCACTTGCACTTCCTCCAACCTCATCTACTGTATCCGCTGTTCCAGGTGTGGACTCCTGTATATCGGCGAGACCAAGCGCAGTCTCGGCGATAATTCCACTGAATCGGTCCGCCAAAACCTACCTGATCTCCCGGTTGCTAAACACTTTAACTCCCCCTCCCAATCCCACACTGACCTTTCTATCCTGGGCCTTCTCCATTGTCAGAGTGAGGCCCAGCACAAATTGGAGGAACAGCACCTCATATTTTGTTTGGACAGCTTACACCCCAGTGGTATGAACATTGACTTCTCTAACTCCAAGTAACCCTTGTTTTCCATCTCTTCCCACCCCTCCCCCTTCCCAGTTCTCCGACCAGTCTTACTGTTTGCTTTGTTGTTACCTTCTCCCAACTAACAATGATTAATTCTACATTTTCTTTGAACTTCATTCCCTGTCCTATTTTCACACCTTACACTTCCTTATCTATGTGTCTCCCTCTCCCCTGACATCAGTTTGAAGAAAGGTCTTGACCCGAAACCTCCCCCATTCCTTCTGTCCAGAGATGTTGCCTGTCCTGCTGAGGTATTCCAGCATTTTGTGTCTACCTTCGGTTTAACCAGCATCTGCAGTTCCTTCCTACACAGTAAATTATATCAAACAGCTGTATGCAGATATGATAGATAACTACCGTATACTGTATTTCATTTCTATATGTTGCATACAAAATTCAAAAATATGTTACAAAAATCTGAATATGTATGTTTGATTTTCAGGAGATTTAGAAATGAATTATATGATGTAAGCTGCAATTGTTTGTGTGTGTGGATGGATAGAAGATATAACTCATGGCAATGTAATTTATGCTTGCAAAATAAACTGTAGTATAATCTAATTATAATTTTCCAGTGATTTACACATTGGTTTCGCCAATATTGTTCTCCTGAATGCCTTAATTGCATTGTATTTCATTTAGAACCTGACAAACAGAACAAAAGCAAGCTTAATTAACCATGACCAAAAAGGTTGCTAAAAACACACCAGGGTGAAATTGTGGAAAGTCAAAATGCAGATTATACTAGACTAAGTGGGAGCTGTTGGGTCCCATGTTCACACGGGAGGGCTGGTCCCCCGACGCAATATTTCACCTCTCCACCAATTCCAATATTGGTGGCCAGTGGGGGGGGGGGGGGTTTCTGGAGCGCTGGTATGGGTGTTGTTGGCTGCAGGGACTACTGGTCTCCAGAGGGCTAGTATGGACATTGTGGGCCAAATGGATTCTTGGGTTGGCAGCTCAGTCCCTCAAGCCTGATGTGCTGGCAGCTCACTCACGGCTGGTGGGCTGGCAGTTGACTCACGGCTACTCCTTGAAATTCTATTTCAAGCAGAGTGCAAGGCCACCAAATTCAAATCCATTTTCCTCCCATTTCAAGCAGGGTGCAAGGCCACTAAATTCAGGTTCAGTTTCCTACCACTTCAAGCAGGGTGCAAGGCCACCGAATTCAAGTGCAGTTTCCAATCACTTCAAGCAGGATGCAAGGCCACCAAATTCAAGTGCAGTTTCATACCATTTCAAGGAGGGTACAAGGCCACCAAATTCAAATGCAGTTTCATACCATTTCATGCAGGGTGCAATGACACTACATGCAAATGCATTCATACCATTTCATGCAGGGTGCAAGGCCACCACATTCAAATGCATTTTCATACCATTTCAAGCAGCGTGAAACCACCATAAAACCACACAAAACACAACACTCACAGTTCAGTAGACATTCAGTGTGTTCAGTTGATTCACAGCTCAGACAGAGTCATGACCTCTCCCTCCCCCATCATGCAGAGACTGAGCTACACCCACACTTCCGGGTTTTATAATCCCTCCCCCTCCCACTGGAAAAGGTGTGGCCTTCATGGCGTGATTGACAGGAGAGAGATTCTCAACATTTTGTAAACACTAATAACACTTTTATTTTTCATTGATGGGAAGAATCCTCTGCACCTGATGAGCGGAGGGGGACTGAGTAAGATGGCCAAAAATCACAGCGTAAGTGGTAGCGTTTTATCTAAAATCAATATAGTGCAAACAGGAAGTTGTCAAGTTTAGACAAACAACCCTTTGCAGTGCCTTTTTACTTCCACCCAAAACCCCCAAACAACCCTTTGCAGTGCCTTTTTACTTCCACCCAAAACCCCCAAACAACCATTTGCAGTGCCTTTTTACTTCAAACCAACCATATTTTCATTTTCAAACCACATTAAGGGCACTCACAGTTGAGTAGACATGTGTTCAGTGTTATTCAGAGCTCAGAAAGACGTGACCCTCTGGCTTCCTCCATCTTGCAGAGACTGAGTGAGGCACACCACTTCCGGGTTTTATAGTCCCTCCCCACTCCCACCAGCAGGGGCAGCAGAGAGAATGACGAAATTTTAAAAAACATTAATATCTCTCTGATTTTTCTTCGATGGGAAAAATCCTCCAGTCCAGTCCGGCGGAGGGGGGCTCAGGGCGAGGTGGCCAAAAATGACGGCCGGAAGTGGCGCCGCTCTCTCGGAAATCTCATTGCAGTGTCAAAAGCGGTCAAGATCTTACTTTTAGTAATATAGATTGTACGAGTATTTTATCCAAGGTAAAATAATGTCAGACTCAAAGATAAGGAAATATTATAATTGACAATGCAGATCCACACATACTCAGAATACAGGATGGTTTAAATGGCCATTAAGTTCGGCAAGGGCGAGTTGTTCTGAAGGGCCAGTTTTAGTGTTGCATAACTCGATCAATACTATCATATCACCTGTTAAAATATTCCTGAGCAGTGACAATTTAGTAAATGTTAAAACATTCCCCCTTAGAAAATGGAGAATCGATCTAACATACTTTCAATACATTTTCCAAAAAGGGCTCTTATTTAAAAAGATTTTGAAATACCGGAGATGTGGACTTTCACAAAAGACAAGGTAAATTAATCACCATCCACGTTTTTTTCAGTAGGTACTTTGGATTGATTATTTTCAAAAACATATTTGAGAACAGAGAAGACAACACCTCTGGATGCAAGGATGTGATTTTGCTTCAAGCTCTGATAAGGTCTTATTTAGTTTAATTTAGTTTAGTTCGGAGATAAAGCATGGAAACAGGCCCTTCGGTCCACCAATCGCTGACTATCTATTCACACTAATTCCATGTTATCCCACTTTCACATCCATACCCCACACTCTTGGGACAATATAAAGAGGTAAATTAACACATATACCCACACATGATTGGGTTAACGTATGAGGAGTGTTTGATGAGGAGGCTCTGGGTCTATAGTCACTGGAGTTTGGAAAGATGAGGGGGAGATCCTATTTTAAAAAACTACCGGATAGTGAAAGGCCTAGATAGACTGGATGTGGAGAACATGTTTCCAGTAATGGGAGAGGCTGGAACCTGAGGGCACAGCCTCAGAATTAAAGGGCATAGCTTTGGAATGGAGATGAAGAGGAATTTCTTTAACCAAACGGTGGCAAATCTGTGGAATTCATTGCCACAGATGGCTGTGGAGGTCAAGACGTTGCATATTTTTAAAGCAAAGATTTATAACCTCTTGATTAGTAAGAGCGTCAAAGGTTATGGGGAGAAGACAGGAGAATGGGGCTGGGAGGGAAAAATAGATCAGCCATGTTCAAATGGTGGAGTAGATGCGATAGTCCGAATGGCCTAATTCTGCTCCTATACCTTATGGAAAATGGAACACCTGAAGGAAACTACAGTCACAGAGAGAACATGCAGACTCCACACAGACAGCACTCGAAGTCAAGATCGAACCCGGGTGTCTGCAGCAGTGGGGCAGCGGCTCTTCCAACTGTACCACTGTGCCAGCACTATTGCGTGCGTCTGTCTTCAGGTTATTATTAAATCCACAAAATCGAAGTTTGTATGAATGATTTATTTTTGATACAATCTTATTAATATTATTTCTGCTGACAGTATCGTATGTCTTTTGAAGGTCAATAAAACCCACGTAGTGATTCCTGGTTTTGTTATAGCTACAGAATATCTTTAAATTGTCCCGAGAGTGCAGGATATGGATGTGAAAGTGAGATAACGTGGAATTAGTGTGAATAGATGGCCAGCAATTGGTGGGCTGAAGGGCCTGTTTCCATACTATATCTCCAAACTAAACTAAACTAAATAAGACTTTATCAGAGTTTGAAGCAAAATCACATCATAGCATCCAGAGGTGTCCAATTCATACAGTTATTGAAAGATATCCAGGGATATTAGGAGAAATCCAGTTACTGAGAAATAGAAAGCTGACAGATTCTTAAAGTAGCCCAGCGAAAGATCAGGGATGTCAAGCTGAAAACATCCTGTACTCTGATCAGACTTAAACAGAATAAAGGCAGGGTATGGCTGGAAATAAAATGATATAACTAGTGCAGGTTCTTGGGTCAATCTGATTTTAATGGTGCTGTACCGCTTCGGAGATTCTGCTCTTGAGGGGCAGGAAGTGAGGAAGGATAACGCCACTGCCTTTCCGTAAGTCAAAGGCCGTCAACAAAAAAATAAGCAAAGCGTAATAAGCAAGTTCGGTATTACAAGTGCACATGCCCAAGAAATGGGTCATTCGGGATAAACATTCTCGTCAGCTGAGTTACTGTGTGTGTACGGACCTGCTTATTCATTTCATTCAGATTTATAAATAAATGCATTTGTCAAATATGTCAGCAGTAGGCCACAACGTACTGGAGGCTGCACAAATCCACAATTATTTAAATTATTGACTCAATACAGCACCAGCCTTGAAAACCAAGAATACCTGGAACAAACCTGTCAATTATCAAATCCCTGGCATTAGCCTGAGTCACAGCCATTCAAATTCGATATTGATTTACACAAATTACAAGTTGTATGGACAACCAATTTGAGACAGTCCTTACATTCCTATCTAAACAACCTTCCTGGATTGAAGGAAACGAGGAGAATGTGCTAGGTTGGAAAGTTTAGGTTGGATTCAAACAGGCTGGTTAAACTTTCGAGGTGGGTTGGCTTAAATAAAGATGCTGTCACTTTAACCTCTGGGGTTGGTTCCAGTCCGTCAGGACACACAGTTGGGAGCCGGGTCCGGGTGACCGGGCAGTGATAATTATGAGAATTTGCAGCCATTTGAACCGCAGCCAAACTAGAGGCTTCACTCAGGAGTGGGTCGCAGCTCACCAGCTGATGGGACCTGTTCTTGCTCTTTGAAGGAGGCGCTGCCCACCTCAGCGAGTGGGCAAATGCGGAGCCAACCCGTAATATGAGTGGGAGCATTTTCTCAGTCAGACTTTGTCGACAGTTGGGGTGGGGGATCTGGGAGAGAGAGAGTTGGCGATGCCGCACAGACGGAACAGTTTAATAACGACCCATTAAAATCTGCCCTTCAACCACTCGGCAACCTGGGCTGAACTGATCTGACAGCCCTCTCGCTAGCTCGATGCGTGCCCGATCCTAACGCAGAACCTCCACAAAACCTTTGGGCTTCGGGTAACACCTGCACAAAGAGCCTCTGCTAACAAGAGCTGGCAAACAGTGCTGGTCAACGTGCACTGGGCGAGATGGCTGGGAAAATGCACCGCAACCACCACCAACTTGGAACAGCACAGACCCTCCACTCAATCGATCCAATACTAAAGGGCAGGCATTTCACAGTTAAATGTATTATATCGGATTGGTGGCTCCTTCACAGGGCCAACCCTGTACTCAGTTTTCCTCGGAGATGAATCTTTGCCTTAACGGTACATTCACACCGCCTGTAGGTAAAGCATCAGCCCACATCACACTGATACAGTCGCTGCCTGCCTCAGATTAAATATATTTTTACACATAAATTATGAATAAAGATTTTTTTAAATTTCAAACACGTAATATTTTCTTATTCCAGTAGCAAACACGTTAAGGATTAAATGAAAATAATAAATTCTTTAACTTTTTGATTATCTCATAATTGCAGATTAATGAACTGAACTAGAACTGGCACTGTGTAAGTGGTGTGTGAACAGCAGAACAAGAAAGGAAGCTATTGAGTTGACAGAATTCTAGATTAACTCCTTGGTAGAATAGTTAACAATTTATACACAGTTTATATAGCACTGCGTTCACTTTTTTAAAATCCCGAATGACCTTTGACAAATTTCATGATTCCTTGCGTTTATCGAGATACCGAACTTGCTTATAAGAGCTGATTCACTGCCATCACAAATGATTAATTTATTTCTTCAGATGTCCAACTGCTTTCTTGAGATTCTCAATGAATCTCCGAGTTCAGCAAATCAGCAATGCCAGCGATTCTTTCTAATAAAAAACATTTTCAGGAAGTTAGACAGAGAATGGTGCTGATACTTGCTGCTGTGAAGCATCACCAACATTACCTTCCAGTGACTGCAGGAGTCTTAGGATAGAAACAAAGGAACTGCGGATGCTGGTTTATACCAAAGATAGACACAAAGTGCTGGAGTAGCTCAGCAGTTCAGGCAGCATCTCTGGAGATGCTGCCTGATCTGCTGAGCTACTCCAGCACTTTGTGTCTATTTTTAGGATATCTTAGGATACTCTTTATGTTCGGTTTAGTTTAATGATACAGCATGGAAACAGGCCCTTCGGCCCAACGAGTCCACGCTGTCCAGCAACCATCGATACACTAGTTCTATCCTTCACACTTTACGGAGGCCAATTAACCAACAAACAAGCATGACTTTGGAATGTGGGAGGAAACCGGAACACCAGGAGAAAACCCACACAATCACAGGGAGAATGTACAAACTCTGTTCAGACAGCACCCGTGGTCAGAATTCCTTTCCAATTACTGTCTTGAATTAATGTTCAATCTGTCCATTCCTTTCACAGATACTGCCTGATTCACTGAGGTCCTCCCGCCTTTTGTTTTTTTACACATTCAATAATTGCATGCATTATTACCACGTGGCAGATTTCAGACCAGCTTTAGAAATGGAAAGACTTTATGGAGTAAGAATCCATTACCTCTCACCTTACTTACTGTTTATGTTATTTAGTTAATGGAAAAACAATGCACAAAATATAAATTCACTGTTGATTTTCCTGTCTTTAGCATTCATTTTGAGATTTTCTGTTTTACAAATATACCTCAAGTTAAAAAAGTGTGCATCTATAGATGCCAACTTATTTCATGGCAATTCCGTATTTGGAATGGGCTGCATGAGGAAACTAATGAAGTTGGTACATTTATGACTTTTAAAAGATATTTGTACAAGCATATGAATCGGAAGAGCCTAGATAGCTCTGGGTCAAATGCAGACAAATGGGACTAGCTCAATAAGCCAGGCTTGGACAAGGTGGGGCCGAAGGGCCTGTTTGTGAGCTGCACAAACAATAGACAATAGACAATAGACAATAGGTGCAGGAGTAGACCATTCAGCCCTTCGAGCCAGCACCGCCATTCAATGTGATCATGGCTGATCATCCCCAATCAGTACCCCGTTCCTGCCTTCTCCCCATATCCCCTGACTCCGCTAATTTTAAGAGCCCTATCTAGCTCTCTCTTGAAAGCATCCAGAGAACCTGCCTCCACCACCCTCTGAGGCAGAGAATTCCACAGACTCACCACACTCTGTGAGAAAAAGTGTTCCTCGTCACCGTTCTAAATGGCTTACACCTTATTCTTAAACTGTTGCCCCTGGTTCTGGACTCCCTCAACATCGAGAACATGTTTCCTGCCTCTAGAGTGACCAAATGTTTAACAATCTTATATGTTTCAATGAGATACCCTCTCATCCTTCTAAACTCCAGAGTGTACAAGCCCAGCTGCTCCATTCTCTCAGCATATGAATGGCCCGCCATCCCGGGAATTAACCTTGTAAACTTATGCTGCAGTCCCTCAATAGAAAGAATGTCCTACCTCAAATTAGGGGACCAAAACTGCACACAATACTCCAGGTGTGGTCTCACTAGTGCTCTGTACAACTGCAGGAGCACCGCCTTGCTCCTATATTCGATTCCTCTTGTTATAAAGGCCAACATGCCATTCGCTTTCTTCACAGCCTGCTGTACATGCATGCTTACTTTCATAGACAGCTCCATGACTCTAATTATTCAGGATAACTGCAATCCTTCAGAAAACAAAGAGAATGCTATCTAAAACCAGAATATAGGAACTAATTAAAAATTGATTTATACTGAGATTAGGACAAAATATATATATTTTTAAAAGACACATAGGGCTGTAGTGACTGAGCTGGTCAGGCAGTATCTTTGGAGAATATAGGTGGATGCTGTTTCAGGCCAGGGCCCTTCTTCAGAAATTATGCGTGGTTTATCAATATAACTGATATTGTACATAGGGACAGGAGGAGGTAAAAATGCCTCAAGCTTATTCCACTGGTAAGGTCAGAAATTTAAATAGTTGGAGGAACGTTGGAAAAAAATAATTGATTGTTTGATATTACAAGCTTGAAGGAGTTCCTTGAATGAGCTTCTCAAATCAGCATTGCTATAAATCAGGCAGACTTATTTACATGTTGAAAAATGTCCACGAGTAAAATATACTCGGGACGGAAAAATGTGATACTTTTTAACTCCTAGTTATACCGTAGTAGCTCGTGAGTTTACCGTAATAGTGCCTGGTGTCCCATATCACTATTGTATATTCATGATGGAAATAATACTCAGTATATTCATTACCTTTGAATTGTAGTTTTATGTAATCCTCCCATAATTTCTGAGTTCCATTTCACAATATCTATCAGACATACAGAATGTTGCAAGGTAATATTTTGCCCAAACTCAGTTGTATCTTTCTACCCCATCCCAGAAACAACAGTACTTAAAGAAGAACATTTGTTTTACTAATTTCCAAGCATGTGCCAGACATAGTCCGTTGATCCATATCCAACATAATGTCGTGATAATTGCATAAAAGGTATTATTGTCCAAGAAATTTGGTGTGGAATGATAATCCATCTCAGTACTAATTTACAACCTGCATTTAACAACCTGCATTATTGTGACATGATGAATGTCTTTCAAGTTGCTATATAAATACAAATATATGGTATTTTATCCTAGCATCCCCCCCCCCCCTTACCACCACACAAGAAGCATAACTGGAAGCGTTTGCATTTGGAGAAATTCGATACAGACCACGAATGAAAATTAATAGCTATGAATCGATTAACAGCGAGCTACGAGGTGAGATTGAAACACCTGTCAGAGGGCTAAAAAATAATCCTGAGTTGACGGCGTATTGTTTTAAGTGAGCGTTTTGCGGTGATCTCACCTTATATTCTGGTTAAATATTCTTTCCATGGAAATTTCCTATTTCACTTTGAAATTATATTCATTTATAACCGTTTACAACATCAGTAACCACCTTAATGTCCGTGTGTTTAGTACCGGGTATGCTTGAAACTATTTATTGTAATGAACTGTATCTTTAAAAAAAAAAATCAACCAGGTGTGAAAATTGCACTGAATCGAACGATGATTGAAAATGAGTGGGAATCGACTAATCGCAATCCTGCTGCGAAATGTTTAAGTCGAAAGTTGTATTTTATTTCAAAGTGAGAATTTGAAGATAGGAACAGAGACACAGAGATTTCGATAGGAAGGAAACGTTACAGCAACTGAGTAAAAGATTGGTCAAATGGTAGGCTCAATGAAGATCGGGCGAGGACGTTTGGGGTTGCCTAAATGAGTACTGAGATGGATTATCATTCCACACCAAATTTCTTAGACCTTTTATGAAGTTATCACAACATTATGCTGAATATGGATCAACGGACTATGTATGGCAATTGCTTGTAAATTAGTAAAAAACAAATGTTCTTCTTTAGGTACTGTTGTTTCTGGGATTGGGTGACTGATTACAAATAACCTACATTCTATATTTTGTCATAATGTGGCTGAAACAATGGCATATTTTGTGATATTTATTGAGGTAGAAAGATACAACTGAGTTTGGGCAAAATATTACCTTGCAACATTCTGTATGTCTGATAGATATTGTGAAATGGAACTCAGAAATTATGGGAGGATTACAAAAAACTACAATTCAAAGGTAATGAATATACTGAGTATTCTTATTTCCATCATGAACATACAATGGTGATATGGGACACCAGGTCCTACTACGGTAAACCTACGAGCTACTACTGTATAACTAGGAGTTAAAAAGTATCACATTTTTCCATCCTGAGTATATTTTACTCATGGACATTTTTCAACATGTTGAAAAATCTTCACGAGTTACCACGTTTCCCGAGTACCTGCCGTTAGCGCTAAGAGACGTCCCGAGCTCCGACGTACCCGCTACGTTCATTCTACGTGCTTACCACGAGTTTGATTTTTTTTTTAACTCGGGAGAGCTCTTGGGTGAACTCGCACAGTGGGACCCCTTTTTAAGTTTTTGAATTACAGTTTAGTTTAGTTTAGTTTAGAGATACATTGCTAAAACAGGTCCTTTGGATCACCGAGTCTGCACCACACATTAACACCATCCTACACACACTAGGGACAATTTACACTTCACTTATACCAAGCCAATTAACTTACACACCTGTATGGCTTTGGAATGAGGGAGGAAACCGAAGATCTCGGAGAAAACCCACATGGTCACAGGAGAACATAGAAACTCCATTCAGACAGCGCCCGTAGTCAGGATCGAACCCGTGTCTATGGCGCTGTGAGGCAGCAACTCTACTACTTCACCACCGTGCCGCCCTTTGCTTTTTAAGAAAACAACCCCTGCATAAAATGCAAGGTACCTTTATTTATGTATACAGGTGCACAACCTTTTATCCGAAGATCCAAATAACGAAAACCTCCGAATAGCGGCCATTTTTTCGGTCCTTGAAGAAAGGTCCTTGAAAACGTTCACCGAGGGCGGCCCGCAGAGGTGACAGCGGAACCTCCGGTCGGTCCTCGTAGAAAGGGGAACTAAATCCCCATTCATAAAAGAGAAGGTGAGGCTATATTGCTCGGGAGGGTTAATAATTGACAATATGCTGCTGCCTGCCCGCTGAGTTAAAAAGTTCCCACGGTAGACTCACTATACACAGTGTATCGTGAGTCTTGCGTGGGAACTTTTTAACTCAGCGGGCAGGCAGCAGCAGATTTTCGCTCCCTTCAGTTTCACCCCACCTACACCCCTCTGCTTCCCGGCCATGTGTGTGACCCCTTCCCTCCCCTCTCCAGCACCCCGCCCATTGCACCGGCGTGGGGGCTTTGCACTGTCTTCACGTCGGCGATTGCAGCAGGACCAACGGGACACCGACCCCCAGGCCCACTGCAAGCACGAAGATCCCAGAGACCCACAGCCAACAGCAGCCCAGCCCAGCCCCGCTCCAACTACCGAGGAACCTGGGTTGCGGATGACGGGGCGCAGCTCGGGGCGTCGTAGAGGCCCATCGGGGAGCGGGTTCCTGTTGGTCCTGACGTCTCCGGCCACCTGCCATCCTCCGGGAACTGTACCGCCGTTGCAGGAGAGTGGGGTTGTTTGCAGTTGCAGAGGGAGGGGGCAAGGGCGGTACAGTTCCCAGTCTCAGCTCCTGTCCAGGGGGGTGGCCGGAGACGTCAGGACCAACGGGACACCGACCCCCAGGCCCACTGCAAGCACGGAGATCCCAGAGACCCACAGCCAGCAGCAACTCCAGCCCAGCCCCGCTCCAACTCCAGAGGAACACGTAGGGGCAGAAGCTGATGGTGTGCAAGGTACGTCTTGTTCTTGGGGTGGCGGATGAGGGGGCGCAGCTCGGGCTGTGGGCAAACTGCCACTTGTCGCCGTAGCGGCCCATCGGGGAGCGGATTCCTCTGGAGTTGGAGGGGGAGAGGGGTATTGTGCTGTTTGATCGCCCCCTGCTATCCCAGGGACAGGGAGACACAGCGGCTTTTTAGACTGGTGGGCAATCACTTCCAAAGTTCTGCCCACACAGTCAGTACACCTCTCCTACACTGCATTTCATACAAACATTTATTCTGCAAGAAAAAACTACATTGAAGACTCAAACTCGCGACCGAGTTTACTGCCGGGATCAAGGCACAAACTCGCGACCTTGCGGATATGAGCCGAGCACTCTACCACTGAGCCAGCCTTTAAAATCTACGCAAAAAAATTTCCATTCCGAAGACCGACAAATTCTGAATTACGAAAAGTGTCTGGTCCCAAGGCTTTCGGATAAAAGGTTGTGCACCTGTATAAGTAATCTGATTTAATTGGATAGCATGCAAAATCAAGGGTTTCACAGTAGCTCAGTGCACGTGGCAATAATAAACCTAAACCTCCACTAAACATAAACCTTTCTATATACTGGCAGAAGGAAAGAGGCAGCAAGCCAAGTTTCAGAGCATATCAGAGTAGAATTAGGCCATTTGGCCCATCGAGTCTACTCTGCCATTCAATCATGGCTGATCTATCTTTCCCTCTCAACCTCATTCTCCTGACGTCTCTGCATAAGCATCAAAACCCTTATTAATGATAAATCTGTCAATCTCCACTTAGAAAATGCGCAATGACTTGGCCTCCACGGTCGTCTGTGACAAGTTAAAAGAAATCGGGAGGAATTTATTTGAAGTGGAATAGAAATGCACGATAAAGGCAGTGAAACATCCAGGTGGAGATGAGCAAAGAAACCCTGGTGTAATATTTCATTATATTCTTTATAACTGGAAGACTGGCTGAACATTCAATGTATAATAAAGTCAAATCATGCAGTGTTCAAGTGTCCTCCTGGTAAATTGTCTGAAGCACATCACTCAGCGCAAATATTTTTGCAAAAGAAGAAAAATCACATTGACTGCTTAAGAGAACCTGATTATATTTTTATTACAGTCTTCAGAAGCTAGTTATAATATTCATGCTGCTTAATTGAGAGGTCCATTTTGACGCTAGTAGGAAGAAATGAAGAGTGAGTGCTTTTTGAACAGCACTGTATGATGCTTGTTCCAGGCTTCAGCGTTTCTTCAGCACCATTTTCTGAAGCTAATGCAATTTGTCTCCTCAATTTTCTATAAAGCACTCCAGACTATTTTTACATTAACTGGTAGACAAGTGCAATGGGGAACAAAGAACAGCCTGCCGTTTTACTTCTTGCATTCTGTGAGAGTTCCTGGAGAATTCTTCCTCTAAAGCAATCATCAACTTGCTGAAGAGTGGTATTGATTAAGGAAGTAACGATTTTACATTAAACCGCAACAACAAATGTCATCTTTTCCCCCAGATTAAAAAGGAGCCATTTTCTGTGGACACAAACTTTTTAAATCAATAAAACAAATAATTCTCTTGTTGCTATAGAAATGGAACTAAAAATATTATAATTAGATGTTATTTTATTGTATTGGACAAATCAACCAACATAATTATTTTGTACAAATGCCTGCTTTATATCAGGTAGGAATGTGAAAAACTATTTTTGATTTTTATTGTCTCACCTTTTACTGATTGCATCAATTTGCATTTTTTTAAAAATATATTTGCACTATGCTGTTTTATATCCCCACTATCTCAACACAAGTGTTACGCCAAAAGTCCATGAGAATTCATTACGTTTAGTGTGGAATACAAGGATGCAAGTCATTTACAAATGTGTGCAACAGGAGACAGAGCAGAAAAAATCTCACCAGAACTACGAAGTGGAACCATTCACATCGTAAAGAAATGTAGTTATGATACAATTATACTGCCTACTGATAAACTGACTAACCGAGTATTAGCCAGCAGAAAATGTTTTAATCATGCTGCCAAAACAGTTCACCGACAACCAATTTACAGTTTGCATTTTATATCAAAGAAGTTAAAGCATATCTTGAATATAATGGCAATTACAAAAGTTTCAAAGCAGAGCTTTATGGGCTGCATGGTAGGACAGCGGTAGAGTTGCTGTCTTAACGGCCTGTCCCACTTTCACGATTCAATTCTCTAATTCATGACCTCTGCCGAGTTTGCCCTTGACTCATACTCGCAGCATGGTCGTCATGAGGTCGTAGGAGGTCATAGGTAGGTCGTAGCAGGTCGTGATGCTAGTTGTAGGTACTCGTGGCATCAAGTAGGTCGCGGCGTTTTTTCTAGCCTGATAAAAAATCTCAACGAGTTGAAAAAAGGTTGGCATGGAAAAAATCAATACTTTTTACTTGTAGGTAGGTCGTAGTAGGTTGTGATGCTAGTCGTAGGTAGTCGGAGGTGGTCGGAGGCAGTCAAAGGTAATAGCTCCGGGGTTTTGGAGATGGCACCAAAAAGGCAGCAGCGCAGGGGGAGGGCACAACCAGGGCTGCCAACTCTCACGCTTTGAGCGTGAGAATAATGCATTTGGGTAAATTCTCACCCTCTCACGCTGATCACAAATTTCTCACACTCTGTCGTGAGAAATTCTGTGACCAACGAAAATTTTGAAACTTACATAAACTGCATGGGCCACCCGCGGGTGTTGGAGAGCCGGGGCTGAAGGAGGGATGGAAGCAGCGGGCGGGGACAGATGCGGGGATCCAGGGCTGGCGAGTGTTTGCAAGCAGGCGAGTGTTTGCGGGGCTGGCAAGTTTAACGCTGCAGCTCCGGCCATGGAGCAGCCCCAGTGCAAGAGTCCCGGGCCGTCGGAGGCGTCGGAGGCGTTGCGCCGCTGCCATGAGAGTCTCTGTTCCGAAGGGACAGAGACTCTCAAAGAGAGGGGGAGAGAGAGAGGGAAAGGAGCCAGGGAGACAGTGGGGAGAGAGAGGAGGGGGTGAGACAGAGGGGGAGAGAATGGGGAGAGAGAAGAGGGAGAGGGGGAAGGGAGGGGGGAGAGGGGGGAGAGTGAGGTGGGAGAGAGGGGGAAGAGAGAGAGGAGGGGCAAAGAGAAAGAGGATATAGAGAGAGGATAAAGAGAGGGAAGAGAGAGGGTAGTGAGAGCAAGGGGGGAGTGAGGTGGGAGGGAGAAATGGGGGAGAGATGTGGGGAGAGAGGGCGGGTGAGATGGGGGGAGAGAGAGGGGGGAGAGAGGGGGGAGAGAGGAGAGAGAGGGGAGAGTGTGTGGAGAGAAAGCAAGAGGGGGAGAGAGAGAGAGGGGTAGATAGAGAAGGAGGGAGAAAGAGAGAGGGGGAGAGAGAGAGGGAGAGGGGGACAATGGGAGTGTTCAGCACTGGGAACCTAAGCAGGAAAGCAGCTATGATCAGGGTAGAATATGGGGGGGGGGCAGGTGTAAGGCTGGACTCAGGGTCAGGAATGAGAGAAGGTATGGGCACTCCCTCCACAATGCCTCGTGCACTGGCCATTGCTTCCTCCTCATCCGAGGACAGCTTTGGCGACAAGAGCTGGGCTGGTCAAGAAGAGGGGCATTGGCTGAACAACATCGGGAGTATGCTTGAGGTACAGGATCAGGAAGAGCTGCTGGGTATGGCCGCTACGTGGTTTCACCACGAGCAAGATGGCTTTCACTCTTAACTGATGGCCAGCCTACTACCTGTCTTTTCCAAAAAACCTCTCCAAGACAGGTAGCCAGGTTGGTTTCATCACGCCTCCCCTAAATTGCATTTACTCAAAGTGCCCGCCATTATTGGGGGATACATTGAGCAGCGCATTTTAACCCAAATATCTCAAAATTGCATTTGATACCCTGACGTCGGCTATCCATGTCCACCTGCTCATTCCAGAAGGGCAGGGTAGTATGGCAAAACACCTGACCCTACTGTTCAACTTCTCAAGGGAAGTCACAAACGTGCCCTCAATCTATGAAATTAACAGGACTGTGAGAACGCCGACCTCACAACCACAGATCCTGCTACCTGGCACTTACCAAACCAGTCCTAAAAAACTGGACGAAGTGTTCAAACTATTCGGCTCAAGAGGGCAGAGTCTGGAATGAGCACCACACTAAACCAGACAGCAGTACCTCTACGCGTCCACCAGGGGCGTCTACCTCACGGTACTGGTGAAAGCTCGGGGCCTGCATGCCAATCCCGTAAGCCTTTTGGGCCACGGCCCACAGCAGGCCCCATGGAAAATGCGCCACCCCCCAACAAACATCGTCCCTACAAGAACAAGGAACCAGAAACCGAAGAAAACAACAATGAAGACAGATAAGTATAGTTCCTACCATCACATAAAGGTGAAGGGTTGTACTAACAAGGGGTGGGTGAATCACGCCTGGTTAGGAATCACTCTTGGTAGTTATATACCAAAAAATATATTCAAGGGGAATAGAATTAATATCTTGCCACCAATTCAGCAAGCACCCCAAGGGGTCTACCCTCCCACGATGGGGAATGTCGCACCATCATTGATTAACCACTTGAGTATTTCACCAGGTATACCCACTTATGGGATTTGTAACTTCTACCATGGATCCAAGGATACTTTATGGTAGACATCGACCTTGAAGATGCATACTATTCAGTACCTTTTCATATAAGTTTTCGGATATACCACAATTACCTGGATGGGGTAACCATGATGAGCATTGCCATTTTCATTCGCTGCATATCTCGCGTGTGTATGTGACAAATAAACTTGATTTGAGTATTGAATTGGCATATAAGCCGAAGGTATTCCAGAATCAAACCAGCCTGACACTTAAGAAACATTCCGTCATGGCATGTCTATATATTAACGACAGACTATCCTTGGATATAGCTTTATTAGCTGCATTAGCTACTAACTTATTTAGCGGGCTCTGTCATATATCCAGATATTTACGTTGACCATCCACAACATTGTCTATCTGGTATCATTAAGACTATCAGTTATGGTAACATTTAACCACCAATCAACTACGTGGCAAAGTATTTGGGATAGTAGCAGCATTACCAGCTACTGAACATTGTACCTTTCCTATGAGCTGAGATACTAGTGTTCAAACTACCTCCATACCTGTAATATGGGGGCAAATGGACTAATCTGGAGTGTTATCATGGAATGTATCTGCATAGGAAGGATTATGGTTGTACACTTCCACCTGTTTTGAGTAACATCTTATGTGTCCTGATGTGTTACTGAGCTTGTAATACTTAGTGCCAATGCGAATTGACTTAAACGTGTTATATATCAAATTACTTACTTCCAGTGAAGCATTTGCTCAGTAATGCACCATTTTGCATGTTCGTTTATAAGTTAACAACATCACAGTGGTGGCATATACCAAACCACTTGGGCGGAGAACATTGATATTAGGTGACAATTTATTAACAATTGGTAACCGTATGTCGTCAAACATGTTTGACCATCAGTAACTTACCTATTCAGGTGAGCTAAATGCTGTAAACAAACATTTAAACCAAAAATATTTGCTGAAATTACTAAGCAATATGGACACCAGATATCGATTTCCTTATATTCAATTAAATCGCCACGTACTAACCTATGTCGCATGAAACCAATCTCAAGGCAGCGGCGATGGATACATTCCCGCGTATTGAGGGGTGGGGGGGAATCTAATCTCTATGTTCTCCCTTCCTTCTACCTCTTCAATAGGTACTACAGCTTCATCAGTCGGGTACTACGCAAATTACAGTGGACTAAGTCCACAGGCATGGTTCCCAGTGGTCCTCGACATGGTCATTAAAAGAATTGCAGAATTGGGAAGACCACTGCTGTGCTTGGATCAGCAGCACTATCAACATGATGACAGCATTCCGTCGCATATCCACTAGGGAACATACCTGAGGAACATCAAGAAATGTGAAACTGTTCAAAAACAGGAACTACACATTCAACTACAACAAAAACCTGTACTGGAGTTCCTGGCAGGTCTTCACCACAATGAAGGAAATGTTCTGTCAGCCTACTCAACTTGGGCACCACGACAACAGGGCAAAGGGTACCACTCACTGGTGATCAGATACAGGAGAGGTATATTCAATCCATTCCCCAGAAATATGTACACCCAAATAGGGATGTCAGTGAAATCCTGACATACTTTAGGGGATGATCACCAGCCAGGTCCCTCACCCTGGAACAGCCTACCCTGAAGATGGACATACTGGTGGCCTTACCTCAACACAAAGAGCCAGTTCTCCCATCTACTGCGATTGGACAACATGGTTATAACACCAGATAGTGTCACATTTCCCATTCAAGGGCTGGCCAAACAGAACAGACCAGGAACATCAGGTCCAGTCATGGAATTCCAGGCATACCCACCTGAACCACGTTTTATGTGTCATGACCCTCTTAGAGATCTACATCGACACAATAAGGAATACCGAGGGAGAGGAAAAAGCCTTATGGGTCAGCCACAAGAAACCTCATGGTCGGGTGACGAGCTAAACTATCTCTAGTGGCTCAAGCAGGTACTGGGAGTTGCTGGAGTAAATACTAACGTGTATAAATCTTATTCCACCAGGACAGCTTCCACGTCAGTAACTAAGAGGATGGACGAGCCTATGGACCACATCCTGGCTACAGCAGGGTGGTCTAGGGAGTATACGTTCCAAACTTTTATGACAGAACCTGTATCGTTTGCAGAAAAAGAATCTGCAAAAAATATATAATTTAAGCCCGAAGCCCGGAGCATTTGGTCTTGTTGTTGTTAATAACACCATTATTGTTTTACAAACAGATTCATGGTTGATTACGATAACATACTTCCTCCCTCGAATGGCTTCGGCAGCGAGTGAAGTATGAACTGTTACACGGTTTGAAATCACAGAGCTTTAAAATCTTCACGTTGTAACTCACGTGACTCCGAAGTAAAATAGTAAGATTAAACGAGAACTTACCAGTTTGAAGTTTGATCTGTATTTAATGAGGAGTTACGATGAGGGATTACGTGCCCACCGCACCCACCCTCAATAATATGGGTCAAACTGATAACTCCTCATAACTAAGGTCTGCTTTTCTTTACTATGTTTATTTCAATAACTGTGTCTATCTGTGATTCCACACCGCTGCTTTGAAGTATGCCGCGCATGCGTGCTGAGCGGGCTCTTCACGTAATCCCTCATCGTAACTCATCATAAAATACAGATCAAACTTCAAACTGGTAAGTTCTCGTTTAATCTTACTATTTTATTGGCTCTGGAGTTGCACCTCCTGATGTATAGTTCCTGCAGGGGGGCGAGTGAAGTTCCCATAGTGCGTTCGGCCGAACGCATTATTCTCTACAGAGCCTTCTTGTCCTGGGCAGAGCAATTCCCAAACCAGTTGGTAATATTTCCGGCCAAGATGGAGGGTGGATCAAGTGCTGTGGCAGACTTTACGGAAATATTCCATAATTCCCAGCGAAGATATATTCCACTGAGAAATAAAGACTGAAAAGTATAATCCGTTCATTTCTTATTAACGCAATTAAGAATGGCAACACAAGGAAATGCAGATGCTAGAATCGTGAGTAAAACATAAAGTGCCGGAGTCAGGCAGCATCTATGGAGGATATGGATAACTGATATTTGTGTTGGGACCCTTCTCCAGAGATGCCAGTCTGACTATTTGGCAGCAGAAAAACATTCTGAAGAAAGGTCTGGACCCAAAAACGTCTCCTACCCATGTCCTCCAGAGAAGCTGCCTAACCTGCTGCGTTACTCCAGCACTTTGTGTTTTAATTATGATCAGTATCAAATTGAAGGAAAAGGCCAACATGCTGCAGAACTTAATGATAGGCAGAAGGTTTAAAATATTTACAAAAGCAGGAAAGGGTGAAGTTGTAGTGGCGCCTGCTAGCGCATGCAGATATCGAACCCGTCGTTCGGAAGCCGCAATCACGTGACTCGGGAGGGGCTGCTTTTTTCGCGTGGTTTTACACCTGCGCGCGTTAGTTCAGCGCTGACCACCGTTGTGGGCGGATGTGTTTGTAGAACCTGTATACTGGATATCGAACTTTTGAATAAAGATCTGTTGAAAACTCCAGTAGTCGTTTCTCAGACCACTAAAAAGTAAAGACCACTAAAAATACAAATGGCACAGGATTGACAATAAACAAAAATGGGCATCATATCTAAGTAATGGAAAAGACTGGCTAAATGTTGGCCCCTAAAGGGCCTGTCCCACTAAGGCGATTTTTTAGGCGATTAGGCCGTTGCCACATGGTCGCCAAGGTGTCGCCTCTATGGTCGTGAGTAGTCTCCTCAGTTGCCCAAAGAGCCGTAGCGTTTTTCTGGTCGCCGCTGGATTTTGAAATGTTGAAAATGTTTCAGCGACATTTGGCGACAGTGGACTTGATGCAAATGAGCGTAGCTTAACTTCTCCTGACTTTTGTGCTGTCCTAGGTTGTCGCCAGGATGACGTAGGTTGTCGCAAGGTGACGTAGGTTGTCGCCGGTGCTGACTTCGGTGAATTCCATTGGCGACTACCTACGGCAACCTACGTCAATCGGCAACAGGTACCGGCGACTGAATTGTCTTAAGGGCCTGTCCCACTTAGGCGACTTCTTTGGCAAGTGCAGGAGGCTCTGTGCTCGCCACAAGATTGTCACATGGTCGCCACATGGTTGCAGGTGGTCTCCTTCATGGTCGGGAGGAGTTCCCGCATTCTGGGAACTAGTCGCAGCCTCAGTATGGTCGCTGAAAATGTTTCAACATGTTGAAAAATTTTGGTCGCCATGGAGGAAATTGATACTTTTGTAGGTCTTGTCATAGTGGGGTCACCATGTTATTGTGCGTAATCGTAGGTAGTCGTGATAGTCGTAGGTAGTCTTAGTTAATCGTCTTTGCTGACCAGTCATTTTCATTGGCTCATTGCGAATAAAAAGGCATGTAAACAGCAGCATGTGATGCGCTGTGATTCCAGTGCACGGTTATTGTGCAATTTTTCTTTCAGTGGATCAAACGATGTGAGACATGGCCCCGAGGAGAAGGCTTCAGCGCAGGAGCAGGGCACAACCCTCAACACCACCCACCAGCCTCTTATCAAAATGTGTTTGTTTATAAGACTTTTGTATTTCATTACCAATAAAGGAAAACCCTGACTTTTTAACCTCAAATTGATGTATGAATATCATTCTTTTTCATAGTAGTCCCTCATGTCATCACTTATATATCATATTTCATTTCTCATATATTTAGATCATTGAAACACACACAAACGCAAGGAAGGAATGCACGGTATTTAAAGTTTGACTTTCCACATTTATTTTGATGAAGAAAACAGACACGCACTTCAAATGCACTGCATTTAAAAGGATTTTATCTTTTAGGTGATCTTACGACTATAGAGTCGTAGCCAGTCGTAGCTTGTTTGTGATCATGGCTGTAGTCATCTGTAAGTCGAAGGTGGTCATCTTCAGTCCCCACTATTGAATCGCCAATTGTCATGAGTGCATCAGCGATTAAGTCGTAGATAGTCATAGCTTGTCCCACATAGTCGTAGGATGTCTTCTACATAGTTGTAGGATGCATTTGATACATTCACTTTTTCGGCGATTCAACAAGACTATGACAATGACAGTTGCCTGCACTCGCAAAATAAGTCGCCTAAGTGGGACAGGCCCTTTAAGTTGTCTTCAGTTGTCGCCGACAGGATCGTAGCTTGTCGTAGCTTTTTGCAGCTTGTTCCAAGTGAACGTAGGTTGTTGTAGGTGTGGTCGTAGGTGGACGTCCTAATGGGTCAGCAGTTGTCGGTAGCTTGACGTCGACTAGGTGGTAGGTTGTTGTAGCTTGTCGAAGACATTGTCGTAGGGTGGTCCAGTCGCCGGTTTTTCGGCGACCTGCTACGACTATGAGTCGCCTGCAGTCACCAAAAAAATCGCCTAAGTGGGACAGGCCATTAGAGATTAGAATGCGGAATTAACAACAGGAAGTAAAAAACAGCAGAGACTTTGAACAAATATTTACAGTCCGTCTTCATAGTGGAAGGTATTAGAAGCATCCCAAAAATAGCAGAAAATGAGTTTAGTTTAGTTTAGGGATAGAGCATGGAAACACACACATCGGCCCATCGGGTCCACGCCCACCATCGATCGCACAATCACACTAGTTCTATGTTATCCCACTTTCGCATCTTCTCCTGATACACATGGGGAAATTTACAGAGACCAATTAGCCGACAAACCTGCACATCTTTGGGATGTAGGAGGAAACCCACGTGGTCATAGGCAGCTCGTGCAAACTCCACACAGATAGCACCCGAGGTCAGGATCATACCCGAGTCTCAAGCACTGTGAGGCAGTGGCTCTACCCACTGCGCCTCTGTGCTGTCCCACAGAGCTTAAACAATTATCCTTATTAGGAAAAAAATACAAGAAAGGTTATTGAGGAAGAAAAGACAGAATCTGCCAAAATTTGTCCGCAACATCTGGAGACATGTGCACATGTAAAATACTGAAATTAAGAAGCCGCTAACATCGCTTCCATGCCCCTCAGCAATGTGAGCTCTTTTACAGTGTTCTCTCAGTTAATCTGCTACAATCAATGGCCCGATTACTTGTAGAAACCAGGAACTGCAGATGCTAGTTCAGAAAAAAAGACACAAAGTGCTGGAGTAACTCAGCGGGTCACGCAGCGTCTCTGGAGAATGTGGAAAGTCAAGATTTTGCGACGGGACTTCAGATTGATTTTGGGGAGGGAGGGGAAGAAAACTATAAGAGAAGAGGGCACGACAAAGCCAGAGGAAGGAAAGACTGGTTGTTTTCCCTGTTAGTTAAAAACATTTAAAACATTTAAAACATTTTTTGTCTTTTGCATGGGATAGATGTAAGGTTTTACTGAAGTTTTAATGTTTAATTGCGACAAAACAACTATGTAGCCTTAAAAAAAATGTTTGTAAGTAAATAACAAAATAGCTGGTCATGGTAACCAGGAAACGACCGGATTGTAGTAAAAATTCATCTGTTTCCCCCTCCAATGTTGCCTAACCCTTGATAAGGGCCTGTCCCACTTAGGAGATATTTTTGGCGACTGCCGGCGACTGTCACAGTCGTAGCAGGTCGTCGAAAAAGCAGCGATTGGACCCCCCCACCCCCCCCACGACAATGTCTACAACAAGCTACGACAACCTACCACCTAGTTGACGTCAAGTTACTGACAACCGGCAACCCATTAGGATGTCCACCTACGACCACACCTACGACAACCTGCGACCACACAGGCAACAACCAAAGTCAACCTATGTCCACCCGCGACAAGCAACGACCCTGTCGGCGACAACTGAAGACAATTCAGTCGCCGGTACCTGTCGCCGGTTGTCGTAGGTTGACGTGGGTAGTCGCCAATGGAATTCACCAAAGTCAGCACCCGGCAACAACCAACGACACCTGGCGACAACCTGCGTCATCTTAGCGACAACTGGCAACAGCACATACGACAGAAGACAAGCTGCGACAAGCCCACAATCGCCGAAATATTTTGAACATTCCGCGGCGACCAGAAAAATGTGACGACTCTTTAGGCGACTTCAGGAGACTACTCACGACCATTCAGGCGTCACCTCGCAAACATGTGGTGACAGCCTAGTCGCCAGTAGTCGCTGGAAAAATCGCCTAAGTGGGACAGGGGCTTAAATATCCCCAATAATTATCATGTGTCATTCTGTTCGGGGTTAATTAGGGATGAGCAATAAATATTGGCCTTGCCAACAATGCCAAAAACCCCCAAAAAAGGAAAAATAAAAAAACAAATGTGGTTTCCTAAGAACGTAACACATGGCAGCAGAATTAAGCCATTTGGCCCACTGAGTCTACTCCGCCATTTGATCATGGCTGATCTTATTTTCCCATTCAACCCCATTCTCCTGCCTTCTCCCTGTAATCATATTTGTTATAATTTCAAATTTTTATGCATTTTTTTTAAATGCGATATTTCTGATAGTAATAATAATAATAATAATAAATTTTATTTATGGGCGCCTTTCAAGAGTCTCAAGGACACCTTACAAAAATTTAGCAGGTAGAGGAAAAACATGTAAGGGGAATGAAGTAAATAGTAGAGACATGACTAGTACACAAAGTAAAGACGGAATTCAATTCTAAACACAATATGAGGCAATTAATGCACAGATGAAAAGGGAGGGGGACGTGGGGCTAAGGATAGGCAGAGGTGAAGAGATGGGTCTTGAGGCGGGATTGGAAGATGGTGAGGGACACGGAATTGCGGATCAGTTGTGGGAGGGCGTTCCAGAGCCTGGGAGCTGCCCTGGAGAAGGCTCTGTCTCCAAAACTGCGGAGGTTGGACTTGTGGATGGAGAGGAGACCGGCTGATGTGGATCTGAGGGACCGTGAGGGTTGGTAGGGTGAGAGGAGGTCAGTGAGATATGGGGGGGGGGGCAGATGGTGGAGGGCTTTGTAGGTGAGGATCAGGATTTTGTAGGTGATCCGGTGGGAGATGGGAAGCCAGTGAAGTTGTTTGAGGACTGGTGTGATGTGATGCCAGGATCTGAGTGACCTGAGAATCAAGTGGCCAGAGAATCTCTGATCTCACTAAATGCTGGCAACATCTTAAATCGGATAAGGTGAAATTCACATCACAGAGAAGTCCAGGCGCATGTGGACAGCTCTCTTCAAGGTCAGCAGTGAGCACTGTCACTTGGCTGTCAAATATGTACCCTGGGTCATTGCTTTGAATGTACCAATAAAGCAGCAAAATGTGGAGCAATTTCACACTGTTATCTGGCTATAGGACGTGGGCCATCATCACTATCATCACCTTGTTTTGTAACTTGACAGATTTTAGCTGCTCTGGCCTTGGAGAATGCACACAGAGCATGATAGAACAGGATTGCAAACATCGCAAATCTTGCAGCGCATGGGATCATGGATCTCAAAGCAAGGTTCATTTCAGAACAGCTAATCTTGTCAGGGTGTGCTGAATGCATGCTCGAATCCTGTATCAGAATGAATCCACTATACTGTCAATGGCATCAAGGACAGTGCTCCATGTAATGTACAGTAAAGTAGTTAAGTTTTTAATTTGGAAGCTAAGCCCAGGGTCTGCACTGACTAGCAATCCCCCTTCACTGATTGGAGCACTCGGAGAAAACTCACATGGTCACAGGGAGAACGTACATAGTCTGTACAGACAGCACCCATAATCAGGATCGAACACAGGCCTATGGCGCTGTAAGACAGCAACTCTACCGCTGCGCCACCGTGCCGCCCCTTAGTATAGTTAAGTTTAATGATACAGTATTGGAAACAGGCCAAGCAGCCCACCAAGTCCATTGCAACCAGCAAACCCAATACACAAGCTCTATCCTACACACTAGGGACAATTCACAGCAACCAAATAGCCTACAAACCAGTACGTCTTTGGAGTGTGGGAGGAAACCGGAGCACCCGGAGAAAACCCATGTGGAGAATGTGTATACTCCGTACAGACAGCATCCGTAGTCAGGATCGAACCTTGATCTCTGGCGCTGTAAGGCAGCAACTGTACTGCTGCATTACTTTTCCGGCCATGATGAAGTACTCAGTAGTATGAAGAACCCAGGACTTACTGTATGTGAAGGCCTGCAGTAGTAATGATAAAATTAGGGAGTAACCCATTTGTCGAATATTTTAGCTTGGTGGTTAGGTTAATGCAATAACAATCCAAAGACCTGGGCTACTACTGGGGCATTTCAAATCTATTAATTAATAAAGGTAGCCAAAAATGCTGGAGAAATTCATCGGGTGAGGCAGTATCTATGGAGCGAAGGAATAGGCGACGTTTCGGGTCGAGACCCTTCTTCAGACTTAATGATTATTAATTAATAAATGTCTGCATTTAAAGCTAAGATCTGTACCGCTAACCACAAAATGACCAGATTGTAATAAAATGTCATTGATTGATAATGTTCAGGGATAGAAATCAACCAGTGATACTTGATCAGGCCGAGGTGCCTCTGCAGTCCTGCAACATGAATAATTTTGAAATGTTTTGATCGGAATATTCTCCTTGCCACGACAGTCCTCTAAAAAACAGACCTTCGCTAAATGTCAGGCTGCTTGTCAAATGTAGGAATACCTGCAGAACATTGAATTGATAGCTTGCCACATTGAGCACTGTCCTCTCAAGATTACAACACATTACTAATGCCCTGTTGAACTGAGATTAATTTCAATTCATTTACGTCCCACTTTAACTAAAACCTATCAAAGCCATCAATTATAACACTCTCGGACCGGACGCGTGAAGGTTTCTTGGAAGACACTAATTAAGTGTAAAGGGCTTTGTAGTTCCATGGTGAAGGCTGCAGATACGTGTGGTGAGCTGAAATATGGATTGTGGAACGCTAGTTTTATAATGAAGTGCAAATGTGACATTTATGAAGTCAGTACGTAATACATATTTGCTTTACAGTTAATGGGAATGGAAGGAATATTTTAATGCTACTTTTATTTTAGAATTAATAGATACAACGCAGAACTAGGCCCTTCGGCCACCGAGTCTGCGCTAACCAGTGATCACCCCGTACACTAACCCATACACACTAGGGACGATATTACAACTTACTGAAGCCAATTAACCGACAAACCTTGTGTAGGAAGGAACTGCAGATGCTGGTTTAAACCAAAGGTACACACAAAAAGCTGGTGTAACTCAGCGGGCCAGGCAGCATCCCTGTTGAGAAGGAATGGGTGACATTTCGTGTGGAGATGCTTCTTCAAACATTTGTGTCTTTGTAGTGTGGGAGAAGCCGGAGCACCCGGAGAAAACCCAAGCGGTCACAGGAGAACGTGCAAACTCCGTGCAGACAGCTTCCGTAGTCTGGATTGAACCAGTCACCGGCGTTGTAAGGCTGCAAATCTACCACTGTGTCACTGTATGTATAGTTTCAAAAGAAATTAAGGTATTAAAAAATTGTCTTGTTGTCAGTAATATGACCATTAAGCACTCAAGACTTGACTCTTATTCATCATTTATTTGAAAGCAGTTTATTACCAATGACATTGTGTACATTTTGAAGTACAGAGCTACTGGACAATGAATTTTGTTGATTCCATGCCTGCACGATCAGTAATATGTTGGATGATTTACATTTCTTCAAAGCATATACAGTATATTTATTTACACTTACGATGCATCAGCTGCTGGATTCCAATGGTACGTGCAGTGATTGGTTTTGACCCCGTGCTGATTTGCACTATCATGTGATAAAGATGATACATTGGAAGGGGGGGACTTGTCATATGACAGATAGTGGAAAGAGAAAAGAGATTCCATCTTGTATTGAAAGTTGATAAAAACACAAAGTGTTGGAGGAACTCAATGTGTAAGGCAGTATCTGTGGAGGGGATGGACAGATTACATTTTGGGTTGAGACCCTTCCTCAGTCCAGATCCTGCCTGACCTGCTGAGTTCCTCCGGCACTTTCTGTTTTGTTTAAGATTTAAGTTCCTTGTGTTGCTATTGGGTATATTTCATCAAATTAAAATAACATCTTTCTGTTCCTTTTTTGCAAAGATTTGTAAGTTTGTAGGTTAATGTAGGCTTCTGCAAATGACTATTGTAGGATGCGAAACTTGGTCTAACCTAGAACTAGTATGAGCAGATGAGCGTTGGTTGTCACGGACGCGGTGGGCCGAAGGGCCCGTTTCCATGCTGTTTCACTAAACTAAACCACTTTCCTACTACCTCATTTTCTTTGATTATCTTAACAACACAGGAGGAAGAAGTGAGTCTCATGGACAATAGGGCAGAATGGATCAAGGAAGAGTAACTGGAGAATGTGATAAATTAGGGCCTCGTTTAAGGATCACCAAACACCCTTCAAATGCATGCAAAGGGAGACAAAAGAAATAGAACTATCTGGGGTCTTGAGTGAAAAAAAAACTGCTGCAGGATGCAATCTAGTCAGCTATTCTTTTATTGAAAAATTGTCAGTGTCAACAAGCGTCCTAATCTCAAAATATTGACAATTCTTTCCTCCACCACGGATGTTGCTTGGCCCGCAGATTTATTCCATCAGTTTGTTAGTTCACATATGACTTAAGTTCATTTGACTGTACTGTCTGGTGAAAGCCTTTCACTGAACATGCTTTTATTTTGAGTTATCACATCGCATTAAACTGCAGGCCTTTTAATGGATTCATGCATATTAGATAGGTACTCGAGTAAATGCCATGGCTGAAAAAGAGAGTAGGTTTTTCTGTTGTAAGTTACTAATAGGGCATTGCAGTAGTTGTGCGGCATTGTGAATGAATTATGTCAATTCATGTGGGTGGTCCCTGCATATGATTCATTATGACTACTTGAGCAATCAATGCTATTCAATTGCTTCTGTAACTCTATTCCCCATTATGCCAGTTCCATTTTTACAGAGGTATATTGGTTGTGTGGCAGGCTGCAAAGATAAGATAAATTTTGGAAGGTTTAAAATAAAAGTATGATCATTTCAAATGTACTAGGATGGCACAGTGGCGCAGCTGTTAGAGCTGCTGCCTCACAGCGCCAGGGACCCAGATTTGATCCTGATCTCAGGTGCTGTCTGTGCAGAGTTTGCATGTTCCGCCCTGTGACCACATGGGTTTCCTCCGGATGCTCCAATTTCCTTCCACATCCCAAAGGCGTGCGGGTTGGTAGGTTAATTGGCCACTGCAATTTGCCCCGAATGTGTAGGGAGTAGATGAGAAAGTGGGATAACATAAAAACGGTACAAACGGGTGATCGATGGTCAGTGTGAACTTATGGGGCAGAAGGGCTTGTATCTCCAAATTAGAACTAAACTATGATTCAGTTTAGAATAACCAAATACTGAACAAAAATGTTTTTTTAATTTACTTTATGTAAATGTATTATATGGCAGCATCAGTAGATCGCATGCTTTCTTTCTGGGGTTGAAAGCAATGCGTTGATGCCACTTCAAATCAGGTTCAGTGAACATATGAATCTCAAGACAGTAACATTAGTTGTAAATGAACTAACCCAGCCTTTCCCCCTCCCCATCTAACAGGATCCAACGGTCCTGAGGATTTAACAGTCATTATATTATATTGTCATGTACATAGAGAGCAGAGATTTAACCCAAGTTTTTTGTTCATTATTTTTAATAGTGCACTTGAAGCTTTCTTTCCCCATCAGAGATGATCAAACAACCATCAGCTGTGGCTCTGATGAGGTTGGACAAGCGGTAGCCAACACTATTACTAACCTTGGTGGAAAGGACAGGCAACCCTTGAGATAGCTTTTACAGCCACTCAATTTCTCAAAAGCCCCAAGTGCATTGTTCGCAGATAGAGAAAGGGATAATGAGGATGTGGGCCAGATGTCTCCATTACATTCGAGAGCACACAGGCCACAGCGGTTCACTGATTCCATGGCTGGTCCCGTCTGATACCGAATGAGTCTCCGCCGCCATTTAATCTGGAAATCAAGATGAATAATAATACCCTGTACTTCATCATTTACTGCTGCATGGGAAGATTTCTTGTGCTATATGCTAGATATTCTCTGTAGATTCCTAACAACCAGAAAGTCCTATTGCAAACCATGCCACCAAATATGTACGAGACACAAGTTGTGCCCTCGTTATTCAAGGAATCTTCACAGACTGTCACTCTGGAATTTTCTATGAACATAGTTATAGCTAGGGCGGCACAGTGGTGCAGTTGTAGAGTTGTTGTCTCACAGTGCCAGAGACTCAGGCTCAATCCTGACTTCAGGTATTGTCTATATGGAGTTTGTACATTCTCCCTGTGACCGTTTGGGTTTTCTTCAGGTGCTCCTGTTTCCTCCCACACTCCAAAGACATGTAGGTTTGTAGATTAATTGGCTTCTGTAAGTTGTCCCTGGTGTGTGAGATGGTGCTAGTGTACAGGATGATTATAGGTTGGCCTGGACATGGTGGGCCAAAGGGCCAGTTTTCATGCTGTATCTCTAAGTTACACTCTAAAGTCTGAAGTTTAAAGTGAAGTCTTTAATGCAGTTCAGAGAACAGCTATTCACATAGCAGGATCATTTAAAATATGAAAGCCTTTAGGGCGTGTCCCACTTAGACGATTTTCCAGCCGACTGCCGGCGACTCACACACACACACACGCACGCACGCACACACGCACGCACGCACGCACGCACGCACGCACACACACACACACACCGCAAAGGCAGGAGCCAGTGAAAGCGGGGGAGCGCTGTGTGAAATTCCCACGGTGTTGGTGGTGCGAAGGTGATACATTCACACACCGCGATGAACAGGAAGGTTAAGACAGCTAGCACAGTGTGCGGTAAGTCCTTTAAAAGAGGGGGGGAGGGGAGAAGGGGGGAGAAGGAGGAGAGGGGGGAGAGAAGGGGGGAGAGAAGGGGGGAGAGAAGGGGGGAGAGAAGGGGGGAGAGAAGGGGGGAGAGAAGGGGGGAGAGAAGGGGGGAGAGAAGGGGGGAGAGAAGGGGGGAGAGAAGGGGGGAGAGAAGGGGGGAGAGAAGGGGGTAGAAGGAGTGGAGACACTTTTAAGAAGCCAGACAACTTTTAATAAGCCAGAGATACACAGCTGTGAAGTTCGGCGGACATTTAACATTACCGGTCGGTTATCCTTGGTTCCGAAAACTCGTGCTTACGTTTTTTTTCCTCAATGAGCTAATGAAAATGCCCAGTCAGTAAAGCCGATTAACTATGACTACCTTGACTACCTACAACTACATGGCGACCCCACTACAACTGCACCTACGACTACAGGATTATCAATTTTCTCCATGATCACCAATTTTTGGTCGCAGAAAAGTTTTCAACTTGTTGAAAAATTTGCGGCGACCATACTGAGGTCGCGACTAGTTCCCAGAATGTGGGAACCCCTCACGACTATGTGTAGAGACTCACCAGAGACCACCAGCGAACATGTGCCGACCATGTGGCCATCATGAGGCGAGCGCAGTCTCCTGCACTCGCCTAAAAAGTCGCCTAAATGGCACAGGCCCTTTATATCAACAATTATTGTTCCAAACACTATTGCCGTACTATATATGGTATTACACAGAATGAAGTCCACCTCAAGTCTATAACCTGAAGATTTACATTTAACCCCATTCATTTAACCCTTAGAAATGGGGCCAGGGAACAGAACCCTACCTTGTGGAAGGACCATTTAGAATCCAGATAAAGAAGGGGAAGATGAGGCATGAGAAGTTCTTCCCATTGCTCAGCAAGCCTCAGACCGCTGCTCAGATAAAGTTGACGTGGCAGTCCGGACTGGCTGGTCACGGGACACATGTTGTGGTGTTTCCCCAGAGACCACAGCAGGAAGTAACCCTGGTGCCATAAGGGGTGATGTCAGTGTCCTCAATTTGGACACCTAGCAATCTCTGGCAGGTACAGAAAGGATGTACCTTTAGAAAGGAAATGAGGAGGAATTTATTTCATCAGAGGCTAGTAAATCTGTGGAATTAATTGCCACAGACTGCCGTGGAGGCCACATCATTGGGTAGTTACAATGCGGACATTGACAGATTCTTGATGAGTAAGGGTGTCAAAGGTTACGGGGTGAAGGTTGGAGTGTGGGGTTGATTGGATGGCGGAGTAGACTTGATGGGCCGAATGGCCTAATGCTGCTCCTATGACTTATTAACTTATGTGCTGGCAGTTAAGAGTAAATCTTAGCATCGTGTTTGGCATAAACGTTGTGGGCCGAAGGGCCTGTTGCTGTGCTGTACTGTTCTATGACTGATAAACATATAAACTACAGTGCATGTCAGGTGCTGCCTATTGTTTACAAGAAGATTGTATCGAAAGCCTTTTAACCAATTTTACTTTGCAATTTGCTGCGGTATTCTCATGTCGGACTGCATTATGCAGATTTAGTCTGTCAAAAGAAAGGTGACATTTAATCTCAAGCAACATAATCAAACAAAATTGATCTTAACTTCATGTTCTGAGATAATAATAAGTGAATATTAATGGCAGGAAGCAAAATCAACAAATCAGTAGATTTACTGATTTACGGATCTCCTCACCAGAATCTATTTGTTGTAGCTATATGTATGCAAAAGATTTCTGTCATCTCTGTGAAATGACAATGAATTTGATGAGGCAATTGAAAATATTCCCATTGAATATCCGTCTCTCAATTCCCTCCAGAAGTTAAGGATGTGCAGAATGTAGGTTATAAAAACAACTCTGCTGGGAATAGACACAAAGTGCTGGAGTAACTCAGCGGGCCAGGCAAAGGAATAGGTGACGTTTCGGGTCAAGACCCTTCTTCAGACTGAGAGTCAGGGGAGAGGGAAATGACAGGAATGATAAGATACAGAACAAATCAGAGCCGGCATAGAAGACCCAGGAAAGGAGGAACCCCCAATCACTGGGAATCACGCTTTAAACAGAACCCTTATTGCCTGTCACACTGCCGGCGACTGTCCGCTGAAAAATCACACACACACACACACACAAATATATCGATTCCTTCACCAGCCCGTTATGCAGGCGAGGGACAGGGCAAGCGGGGGGCGCGCTGTCTAAAAAATTCACACAGTGCAAAGCCAAGGTGATACAGACACACACCGCGATGAACAGGAAGGTTGGCGCTGTAATTAAGACGGCTAAAGCACAGTGTACGGTAAGTCCTTTAAAAGAGGTCGGGAGAGGGGGGGAGAAGGGGGGGGAGAAGTAGTGGAGACAACTTTTAAGAAGCCAGAGATACACGGCTGTGAAACTCGGCGGTCATTTAACATTACCAGTTGGTTATCCTTGGTTCTGAAAACTACTGCTTACCTTTCTTTCCCCAATCAGCACCGGCTACAACCTATGAGAACCTCCGAGAACCTTCGACCTCCTGGTAACCCATTAGGACCTCCTGGATAGTCTCCTGCAGTCGCCTAATAAGTTGCCTAAGTGGGACAGGCCTTACATTTCCTACATGAGCCCGTTGGTAGATCTTACAACAAGACAGTAATGGGCTTGTCCCACTTAGACAACTTTTTAGGCGACTGCAGGAGACTATGCAGTCGCCACATGTGCGCGGGTAGTTGCCGGGGAGTCGCCTTCATGGTCGTGAGGAGTTCCCGCATTCTGGGAACTGGTCGCGGACTCATTATGGTTGCCGCAAATTTTTCAACCTGTTGGAAAATTAGCATCGACTAGAATGATGCCGCCATGGAGAGCAGCGAGAATTCTCGAGCCGGAGGTGGGTGGCTAGGAGGTCCTAATGGGCTGCCAGGAGGTCAAAGGTTCTCGGAGGTTCTCGTAGGTTGTAGCAGGTGCTGACCGGTGAATTTCATTGGCTCATTGGGGGAAAAAAAGGTAAGCAGTAGTTTTCAGAACCAAGGATAACCAACCGGCAATGTTAAATGTCCACCGAGCTTCACAGCCGTGTATCTCTGGCTTCTTAAAAGTTGTCTCCACTCATTCTCCCCCCCTTCTCCCTCCTCTTTTAAAGGACTTACCATACACTGTGCTTTAGCCATCTTAATTACAGCGCTAACCTTCCTATTCATCGCGGTGTGTGTCTGCATCACCTTGACTTTCTCTGTGAATTTTTTAGACAGTAATCCCCCCGCTTGCCCTGTCCCCGCCTGCATAATGGGCTGGTGAAGGAAGTGATGCGTTTGTGTGCATGTGTGCGTGTTCCACTCTGACAGTCGCCGTTCCAGTTGCTAGTTTTTCAGGCGACTGCTGACAACTTGACAGTCTGCTGAAAAATCGCCTAATTGGGACAGGGAAAGGACATTGGAATCTTGAGGGTATCATGCTCTTCTACCTGAGAAGAGGAGGTCTGAATCAGACTTGGGAGGAGATAGTTAGATGTTCCAGTAACTGTTCCACTCTGGCAATAATCCTGGAGAAGCAAAGAACTGCAAATGCTGGATTACCAAAAAAAACAAACAAAGTGCTGAAGTGCTCAGCGAGTCAGGCGGCATGTGTGGAAAAAATTAACAGGCGACATTTTGGGTCAGGACACTTCTTCAGATTGTTTGCGGTAGAGGTGACAAAATTGGAAAAGAGGTTGGGGCGGGTAAAATGATTGGCAAGTGATCGGTAGATACAGGTGAGGGGGTTCTGTTTTGTTCTTGTTCTTGTTCTTGGTTTCTTGGTCCTCCAAAATATTCCAAATGGAATTTAAACTGGAGGTGGTGAAGGGAGGGCTTAAGCCAGAAAGGGTTATTGGGAGAAAGAGCTACTTTAAATTTAGTTGCATCTGGTTGGGTAACTATAGTAGGGTGGAGATTATTCCATGCTTTAATTGTGCGGGGGAAGAACGAATTGCTGTACACATCTGTCTTTGTAGCTGGGATCACGAATTGGATCGAATGCCCTCGTCTGCTCCTAATTTGTTTGGGTTTGGTGTAGGTCTTGTAATCTATGTCGAGCTGACCATTTAACATTTTGTAAAATCAGGTCAAACGGTGAGCTTCACGTGTGTCTGTCTTGGAGTGGGTTCCACCCCAGAGAATTCAGAAGTTTGGTGACACTCGCTTCTCTCTCATAGGTGTTAGTAACAAATCGAGCCGCCTGTCTTGGGACACATTCGATGGAAGAAATGTTTTTATTTGTGTATGGGTCCCATGCTGCAACTGCGTAGTCCAAATGAGGTCTAACCAGGGTGAAGTATAGCTTCTCCTTGACAGAAGTTGAACAATGATGAAAGTTGCGCCTCAGAAAGTTTAGGACACCTGTTGCTTTCACTGTTGCATGATGAGTCTGACCACTCCAACGCAGATCATTCTGCAATTTGATGCCAAGATACTTGATTTGTTTGGATTCTTCAAGGGTGGCACCAAGTATATTGTAAGATGTTTCGCCTGTTTTACAGAAGGATGGACAAAGGCTGACTTAGGGAGGGGGGGGGGGGGGGGGTAGAGGAATAAAATGTGAGCCCAGAGAAAGGGATATGAGGGGTGGAAGGAGGCAGGTAAGAGGAAACGAAGGAAGAATTATGGAAGAAATGGGTGTGCACACAGCCAGGGCACAGGGAAAAGAGGGCAAAATAAGGAGGGGGGTTCCTACCTAAAATTGGAGAACTGAATATTCATATCGTTGGGTTGTAAGTTACCCAAGTGGAATATGAAGTGCTGTTCCTCCAGTTCGCAGTTGGCCTCACTTTGGCAATGGAGGAGGATCTCCCAGTTGCTAACAATTTTTAACTCCCTTTCCCATACCAGCATTTTTATCCTGGACCTCCTCCATTGCCAGAGCGATACCACAATCAGTCTGAAGAAGAGTCCCAATCTGAAACATCACCTATCCATGTCACCCAGAGATGCTGCCTGACCCACTCCAGTGCTTTGTGTAGGGGTTTTTATGAATGAATATCCATCATATTCTCTGTTGCAGATCTCAGGAATAATTCATTCAAGTATAAATCCATAACCTGCAGACCTTGCAAAAAATAATGCTTAAAATTCTTGTTGAACGTGACTTACTAACTGGAATGAATGCATAACAATGTTTCACTTTGCATGGAAATGATCAAACTACCGTCTATGTGTGCATCACCAATAACATTGATAAGGAATTACAATTGATTTAATATTATAGAAAATAAATTCTGCAGCTTCTCTCGCAGATGTTTTAATACTATGGTACACAGGTGCTGCTGTATTTTCTACATGACTGCCACTTCTTGCATTTAAAGGTTATTTTGATATACATCACTGACTAGAAAACTCAGAGAAAATATGCTTGGTTCAGCCTCGATGCACAATCTAAATCTGCTACAGAAGGAAAATGTTCTGTCTGCAAAAATGACACTGGATTTAACACCCAATTGAACCCAGACATTTTTATAACTTTACATATATAGGGCTCCAGGTTTGAGGAAGGCAAATTTTTGCATTTCATTTTATTTTCATTTAATTACCAACAATTACACATAACATTAAACTAAAATCAGAATACAGTATATATTGAATATATATACTCACCCAACTAAAGGATTTATGACACTTGCCCTGTTCAGATCAGATACCCTTCCATATACAATGCTGGAGGAACTCAGCAGGTCAGACAACACCTGTGGAGGGAATTGTCAGTCTGAAGAAGGGTCCCAGCCCTTAACATCAACAGTCTATTCCCTCCACAGATGTTGCCTGAGTCGCTGAGTTCCTCCAGCACTTCGTGTTTTGCTCAATTCCAACATCTGCAATTCCTTGTGTACTCTTCCAATACAATTTTTTAATTAAAAATTCACCATGTCTTTAACCCAGAATAGGAGAATCACAAACCAGAGAATATAGGTTTAAGGTGAAAGGGGCAAGATTTAATAGGAAATAGAGGGGCAACATTTTCCACACATAACTCCACAAATATTTTGCAATTAAAAAAAATCCTTTTTTGTTGCTTTGTCTTTAGGAAATTAGTAAGTTAATTTTCGAAATTATATCCTTTATTTTGTATCTGTACACTGTGGATGGCTTGAATGTAACCATGTATAGTTTTTTGGCTGACTTGATAACAGGCAATAAAAAAACTTGTCAAAGTACCTTGGTAAGTGTAACAATAATAAACTAAACATTGTGATTATTTCCTGCAGTCAATTAACAATCTACAGTGCCCTCCATAATGTTTGGGACAAAGACCCATCATTTATTTATTTGCCTGTGTACTCCACAATTTGAGATTTGTAATAGAAAGAAATCACATGTGGTTAAAGTGCGCATTGTCAGATTTTATAAAAGGGTATTTTTATACATTTTGATTTCACCATGTAGAAATTACAGCTGTGTTTATACATAGTCCTCCTATTTTGGGGCACCATAACGTTTGGGACACATGGCTTCACAGGTGTTTGTAATCGCTCAGGTGTGTATAAATGCTACCTTAATGCAGGATTAAGATAGCTCTCAGTACATCACCTTTGGAAACTTTTATTGCTGTTTATCAACATGAGGGCCAAAGTTGTGCCAATGAAAGTCAAAGAAGCCATTATTAGACTGAGAATAAAACTGTTAGAGACATCAGCCAGACCTTAGGTTTACCAAACACAACTGTTTGGAACATCATTAAGATGAAAGCGACCACTGGTGAGCTTACTAATCACAAAGGGACTGGCAGGCCAAGGAAGACCTCCATAGCTGATGGCAGAAGAATTCTCTCTATAATAAAGAAAAATCCCCAAACACCTGTCCGACAAATGAGATACACTCGTCAGGAGTCAGGTGTGGATTTGTCAATGACCACTGTCCGCAGAAGTCTTCATAAACAGAAATACAGAGGCTACACTGCAAGATGCAAACCACTGGTTAGCTGCAAAAATAGGGTGGCAAGGCTACACTTTGCCAAGTACTTAAAATAGCAACCACAGTTCTGGAAAAAGGCTTGTGGACCGATGAGACGAAGATTAAAATATCAGAGTGATGGCAAGAGCAAAGTATGGAGGAGAGAAGGAACTGCCCAAGAACCAAAGCATACCACCTCATCTGCGAAACATGGTGGTGGGGGTGTTATTCCCTGGGCATGTATGGCTGCTGAAGGTACTGGCTCACTTATCTTCATTAATGATACAACGGTATGGGTGTGTGTGGATGTGTGTGTGTGTAGGTGGGTGTGGGTGTGCGTGAGCGAGTGGGTGTGTGTGAGTAGGTGTGTGTGAGTGGGTGTGGGTGTGTGGTGGGTGGGCGTGTGCGTGGTGGGTGGGTGGGTGTGAGTGGGTGTGTGTGGTGCTTGTGAGTGTGTGTGGGTGTGTATGAGTGCGTGTGGTTGGGTGTGTGTGTGGGTGTGTGAGTAGGTGTGTGTGTGAGTGTGTGTGTGTGGGTGTGTATGATGGGGGTGTGTGTGTGAGTGTGAGTGGGTGGGTGTGAGTGGGTGTGGTGTGAGTGTGTGTAGGTGTGTGTGGTGCATGTGGGTGGGTGTTAATGGGTGTGGTTGGGTGTGGGTGTGTATGAGTGTGTGTGTGTGTGTGTGTGTGAGTGAGTGTGTGTGTTAGTGGTTGGGTGGGTGTGGGTGTGTGTGAGTGAGTGGGCTGGTGTATGTGGGTTTGTGTGGGTGGGTGAGTGAGTGGGTGAGTGTGTGTGAGAGTGTGTGAGAGTGTGTGAGAGTGTGTGTGAGTGTGTGTGTGTGTGTACGTATGACTCTCAAATGAACTCAAAACTAAGATTATTTTTTTTAGGGTTTTTAGGTGAGAGCGGGTACGCATATGTGAGTGGGTGTGTGTGAGTGAAGGCCTCCCTGCTGAACTTAACACTGATGATTTTCGAAAAGAAATGCAACATTTACCCTCAATATATAAAGCAAATTTTGTAAATGCACAATTAAAGCCATTAGATCTGTTGAACTTGTTAACAGACTTGGTGACCTGTTTCCAATTGTGCCAGCTTAAGAATACTATTAACAATTCCAGCAACAGTAGCTTCTGCAGAGAGGTCATTTAGCAAACTCAAGCAAATTAAGAATTATTTAAGGTCTACAATGTCTCAGGAACGTCTCGTGGATTTGGCCAGGCTAAGTATTGAAACAAACATTGCCAGAACAATAAATGTTCACTAGACTAAGTGGGACCCGTTGGGTCCCATGTTCACATGGGAGGGCTGGTCCCCCAATGCAATATTCCACCTCTCAACCAATTCCAATATTGGTGGCCAGTGAGGGGGGGGGGGCTTTCTGGAGCACTAGTATGGGTGTTGTGGGCTGAAGGGACTGGTTTCCAGAGGGCTAGTATGGACATTGTGGGCCAAATGGATTCTTGGGGTGGCAGCTCAGTCACTCAAGCCTGATGTGCTGGCAGCTCACTCACGGCTGGTGGGCTGGCAGTTGACTCACGGCTATTCCTTGAAATTCCATTTCAAGCAGGGTGCAAGGCCACCAAATTTAAATGCAGTTTCCCACCATTTCAAGCAGGGTGCAAGGCCACCAAATTCAAGTGCAGTTTCTTACCATTTCAAGCAGGGTGCAAGGCCACCAAATTCAAGTGCAGTTTCATACCACTTCAAGCAAGGGTGCAAGGCCACCACATTCAAATGCAGTTTCCTACCACTTCAAGCATGGTGAAACCACCATAAAACCACACAAAACATCACATAAACACGACACTCACAGTTCAGTGGACATTCAGTGTGTTCAGTTGGTTCACAGCTCAGACAGAGTCGTGACCTCTCCCTCCCCCATCTTGCAGAGACTGAGCCACACTCACACTTCCAGGTTTTATAATCCCTCCCCCCTCCCACCGGAAGGGGCGTGGCCTTCATGGCATGATTGACAGGAGAGAGATTATTAAACACTAATAATACTTATTTTTCATTGATGGGAAGAATCCTCTGCACCTGATGAGCAGAGGGGGACTGAGTAAGATGGTCAAAAATCACAGCCGTAAGTGGTAGCGTTTTATCTAAAATCAATATGCAGTGCAAACAGGAAGTTGTCAAGTTTAGATTTTTAATCATTTGCCATTTCAAACCAACCACCACCAACCATTTGCTGTGCTTTATTTCAAACCAACCACCACCATCCATTTGCTGTGCTTTATTTCAAACCAACCACATTTTCATTTTCAAACCACATTACGGGCACTCAAGGTCAGTAAAACCGCACTCACAGTTTAGTAGACATGTGTTCAGTGTTATTCACAGCTCAGACTGAGAGACGTGACCCTTTCGCTCCCCCATCTTGCAGAGACTGATTGAGGCACCCAACACTTCCAGGTTTTATAGTCCCTCCAGAAGGGGCGTGGTCTTCAGGAGAGAGAATCTCAACATTTTTTAAGCACTAATAATTCTTTTATTTTTAATTGATGGGGAAAATCCTCTTGTCCTGCAGGGCGGAGGAGGATTCTGAGTAAGATGGCCAAAAATCACAGCCGTCAGTGGCAGCGTTTTTTCTAAAATCAATATGCAGAACAACAGGAAGTGGTCAAGATCAGACTTTTAGTAACATAGATGCTGTGATTCAAAATTTGTCACAAAAAAAGGCCAGGATAGCTCTTTATTTAAAGTAAATACTAAGCCTCTCTACATTTGTTTTACTTTTTACTAATAATTATGTCTTCTGATGATCTGATCTGCATTGAACTATATAAAGATGTTTCAATGTGAATTATTTCTCCTTATCTGTATTGTAGCATAAACAAAGATGTTCAAAACAAATGTGCTTTCTTCTCTCTGATCTTTTTATTTTATTAATATTTATTTGCTAGACTAAGTGGGACCCATTGGGTCCCATGTTCACCCGGGAGGGCTGGTCGCCCAATGCAAATTTCCACCTCTCCACCAATTCCAATATTGGTGGCCTGGGGGGGGGGGCTTTCTGGAGCGTTAGTATGGGTGTTGTGGGCTGAAGGGACTGGTTTCCAGAGGGCTAGTATGGTCATTGTGTATGGAGATTGTGGGCCAAATGGATTCTTGGGGTGGCAGCTCAGTCGTTCAAGCCTGATGTGCTGGCAGCTCACTCACGGCTGGTGGGTTAGCAGTTGACTCACGGCTATTCCTTGAAATTCCATTTCAAGCAGGGTGCAAGGCCACCAAATTCAAATGCAGTTTCCTACCATTTCAAGCAGGGTGCAAGGCCACCAAATTCAAGTGCAGTTTCCGACCACTTCAACCAGCGTGCAAGGCCACCAAATTCAAGTGCAGTTTCATGCCATTTCAATATTACACGATGGGCAGCCTATTTCCGTGTTGCAGTCCATTTAAACTATATATTATTATACCTATATATATTCCAGATAGTAATATAGGTATAATAATATATTATATTATTATACCTATATATATTCCATAGATATATTCCTCCGTTTTCCTGGAAACGGCTGCTACGGATGGCACTATGTACACCCCCCGCTGCTTTTTAAATGAGACCGCGGCTTCACTATGTTAAATACATAGGCCCCGCGATCGGAGCACCTTTTCCCGGTAAGTTATCGCAGGCAGCTCCGAGATTAGATGATTAAGACATTACTCTACAACAAGCTGGCATTAGTGAAAATGTTTAATTTACCTTGTTATTGATACATATAGTTTAGGCCCTCAACTTCATGAATGAATAAATAAGTGAATGAGTGAATGAATGAATGAATGAATGAATGAATGAATGAATGAATGAATGAATGAATGAATGAATGAATGAGTGAATGAATGAGTGAATGAATGAATGAGTGAGTGAGTGAGTGAGTGAGTGAGTGAGTGAGTGAGTGAGTGAGTGAGTGAGTGAGTGAGTGAGTGAGTGAGTGAATGAGTGAGTGAATGAGTGAGTGAATGAGTGAGTGTGAGTGAATGAATGAATGAATGAATGAATGAAGGAATGAATGAGTGAGTGAGTGAATGATTGAATGTACAGCCTCCAAATCTCATGTTTTCACATTATAAAGGGTGCAATTAAATTAAAGTCCATACAGATTAATTTTGATAAATTCAGACATTAGATCTTACCTTTCAGTTTGAGTTGATTCACAAAGTTTCACAAATTTGTGTTGCAGCATCTCAGCAGGGACTTTGCTTTCAAAACTTTCTTCCACTTCTATCCACTTAGCTGCACATTTTTCAGGCTTCTTAATGCTTTTCTCACTAAATTCAATTACCCTGCTGCAAGTTTCCACGACAACGAATCGGAATCGCCAGTAAAACAGGCATCAGTGAAGCCCTCTCAGCTATGATGTGTGCTAGCCTGAAACAAAGCGCGTGATTGGCCAACTGGCAGACAACTCAATGTCAAACGTGCTTTGATTGGACTAAAAATACCCGAAATTTTTCCTGTTTTTCTCTAATTTAATAAAAAATGTGCAAGTCTTGTTCATGACGAGTTTCAGGGGTGATTTATATAATTTTTTTACACAATATGTGAAAATTTCATGTAGTTCTGTGACTTGGGTCACGAAACACTGGAATAAAGCTCCTCAGCCCACAGCCTATATCTTGGGTTTAACAACTTAAACGTCCATGGGAATACCTCCATCATCCCACGATGGGGCCAAGTAATTCAGACAGGCAGGGCATGACTGACTGGGTATAGAATCTGCACTTTATTGTATCTAAGAAAGTAATGAATGACAATCAGGATAGACTGGTTATGGTCCTCACCAGCTGCACATTCAAAGGATGGAAACATTGAGGTTGCAGTTCATTTCAGAGTCGACGGACAGCATTCATGCAGGCAATGACATCCTACCCTGCTGGGAAATTTGGAATTTTTCTGCAACCATATGATTTTGATGCCTCCTGCTCTCTGACAAGGGAGCATGAAATGAATTGCACTCTCCTGGAGCAGAGCATCTGTGATGTCTCCGATGCAGCGCAGGTGCTGAAAACTAAAACGCAGCAGACATCCCTGGACGCAGATTGTCACATGAACTGACGCACTTCACAACATGGCAGGAAGCATGCCCTTGCCCACAAATGTGTGCCAGTAATTGTACACCACATTAGTACGAAGATGCTACCCATTACATTTAAACAACAAGGGATATGCACCAGAATTTTATAACATCAGATATCACAAGTATTCTTTACTGCAAATTCTTATTTTTGTTAAATCGCAGTATTTTATTTTCTAAGTTCAACTCTACACTGATTCCCATAATTAAGTTGCATTTAATATTGTGATGTACTGGAGAAACCATGATCTGACATAAAACAAGATTAAGGGTCACTTCTTCTTCTTCTTCTTCTTCTTCTTGCCTATGGCGTGCACAGCCTAAAGTTGTAGGACAACTTGTTCTATTTGATCTTATTTGATTGTGCACTCGTTGTTTGATTGCATTCGTCGAAACAGGCTGGTTTACAGTGATTGAAGATAATTTACTGGTGTTTTCGGCAAAGGTTTTGCAGTTCCTTTACATGGCTTACAAGTTCCTCATGATTGCATCATTGTACCGGTACCAAAAAATGCCTCCCCAGCCTATCTGAATGACTACCGTCCGGTGGCCCTTACCTCGGTAGTCATGAAATGCTTTGAGAGGCTGGTGAAGAAACACATCTGCGCCTTCCTCCCTCACAACATGGACCCGTTACAGTTTGCATACCGTCCGAACAGATCCACGGACGATGCGGTCTCCCAGGTTTTGCACACCGCTCTCTCTCATCTTGACAGCCAGAAGGGGGGCTACGTGAGGATGCTGTTCATAGACTTCAGTTCAGCCTTCAACACGATAGTCCCCACCAGACTGGCCGAGAAGCTACTGGAATTAGGGCTCAACCCCCCCTGTGTGCCTGGGTCCTGGACCTTCTCAACGCCAGGCCCCAGGTAGTCAAGATAGGAGGGAATACATTGAAGTCCTTCATCCTGAGCACAGGATCACCCCAGGGTTGCGTCCTCAGCCCCCTGCTGTACTCCCTGTACACACATGACTGTGTGGCTAGGTTCAGCTCCAACTCAATAATCAAGTTTGCTGATGACACTGTGGTGGTGGGCCTGATCTCAGACAACGATGAGAAGGCCTACCGGGAGGAGATGGCTGATCTAGCACTCTGGTGTCAGGACAACAGCCTCCTCTTGAACATCAAAAAAACTAAAGAGCTGATCGTGGACTTTAGGAGGTCACATCATCCGAGGACGTACACACCATTGAGGATAAATGGGGATACTGTGGATAGGGTGAGCTGTTTTAAATATCTGGGATTCCACATCTCTGAGGATATGACATGGACATCACACGCCGCAGCACTCGTGAGTAAGGCAAGGCAGCGCCTTTACCACCTCAGGCAATTGAGGAAATTCAAAGTGTCTCCGGGGATCCTCCAGTGCTTCTACTCAGCTGCTGTGGAAAGCATCTTGTCCGGAAATATTACCATCTGATTTGGGAATTGCTCTGCCCAGGACAAGAAGGCTCTGCAGAGAGTAGTGCGTTCGGCCGAACGCACTATGGGAACTTCACTCGCCCCCCTGCAGGAACTATACATCAGGAGGTGCAACTCCAGAGCCAATAAAATCATGGGAGACCCCTTCCACCCCTGCAACGGACTGTTCCAGCTGCTACGGTCAGGCAAACGCCTCCGTTGCCATGCTGTGAGAACGGAGAGGTTGAGAAGGAGTTTCTTCCCAGAGGCCATTAGGACTGTAAACTCCTATCTCACCAGGGACTAACTTTTACTGTACCACTCTACTACTTTTTTTAAAAGTGCTGTTTTTTTCCCTTTTTCCCATATTACACAATATTTAATATGTAAAATAATATGTGATTCTGTTCCATTCTGTTTGTAGTTTGTTTGGTTGTTTGTTTGTTTGTCTTTTTGTCTGTCCGTGAGCATTGCCACTTTTCATTTCACTGCACATCTCGTATGTGTATGTGACGAATAAACTTGACTTGACTTGACTTGACTTGATTGAAGTCAAATTCTCTTTTTCAATGCCAGCTGGGGCAAGAAGTCACCACAAGCAGCAATCCCTCCACAGTGGCACAGCCTTATAGCGCCAGAGACCCAGGTTCAATCCTAACTACGGGTGTTGTCTGCATGCACTTTATATGTTATCCGTGTGACCGTGTGGGTTTTCTCCGGGTGCTCCGGTTTTCTCCCACATTACAAATGAAGTACAGGTTTATAGGTTCATTGGCTTTGGTAACATTGTAAAATTGTCCCTTGTGTGTAGGATAGTGCTCGTGCTAGTGCACAGTGTGATCGCTGGTCGGTGTGGGCCTGGTGGGCCGAATCACAGTGTCTAAAGCATGTTGCTGGAATATGCAACTTAGAGACTTAATTTGTAATACAATAAAATTGACCTTCCCCCTCTGGAGGTGAACACCAGGCACGACATCTACATTTACAGTGAGGCTAAGCTGTGTTGATGGCAAGAAGAGTGTTTAATGAACACAGAGAAAGGCCTGAACAAGGCTTTCTATTCACACAGTAGAAGAAATGGTATCTTTTATTTCAAATAGCAGTAGAATCTAAGTGATGTCTACACGGTGTTGATTAGTTTAACTGAAAATAGGTGGAGGAGCAGGTAGTGTATAGAAAGCAGGGACTCTGCAGAAGGACATGGATAGGTTGGGAGAATGAGCAGAGATGTGGCAGATGTAAAATAGTGCAGCAAAGTGTGGAGTCATGTATTTTGGTAGTAGGAATAAAGGTGTAGATTATTTTCTAAATGGGGAGAGTCCAGAAATCAGAGGTGCAAAGGGAATTGGGAGTGCCAATGCAGGATTACCCAAAAGTTAATCTGCAAGTCAAATCAGCAGTAAAGGAAGCAAACGCTATGCTAGCATTTATTTCGAGAGGGCTTATATACAAAAATAGGCAGTTCGTTGATTTTAGCTCTGCATTCAACACCATTGTGCCAGAACTACTACACTCCAAACTTTCCGAGTTGACTGTGCCTGAACCTCTCTGTCAGTGGATCACCAACTTCCTGACAGACAATGATGGTCGAATTCTACGCGGCCATCGTAGAGTCTGTTCTCACCTTCTCCATCATGGTCTGGTTTGGCTCAGCCACCAAGCACGACACCTGGAGGCTGCGGCGAATCATTCGATCAGCAGAGAAGATTATTGGCGGCACCCTTCCCTCCATTGATGAACTGTACACTGCAAGGGCCAGGAAGCATCTCTGACCCCTCTCACCCTGGCCACAAACTCTTTGAATCACTCCCCTCTGGAAGGCGACTCCGGACTGTCAAAGCTGCCACTGCCAGACATAAAAAGTTTTTATCCACGAGTAGTTGCTCTACTCAACTGCCAAAAATCTGTAGCCTCCCTTTCATCTGGTATTTTGTTGGTTCACATGCTTGATCAATGGTGTTTTATTATTAATGTTTTATTATTATTAATGTTTAGTGTTTTCTGAGTCATTCGTAACTGTCACTCTATGTCATGTTGTTACTTGTGGGCGGAGCACCAAGGCAAATGGGCATATGGACAGGGAATGGAGAGATATGGGTTATGTGCAGGCAGGTAAGAGTTGGTCTTGGCACAGTGTTTAAGAAGGAACTGCAGATGCTGGAAAATCGAAGGTAGACAAAAGTGCTGGAGAAACTCAGTGGGTGCAGTAGCATCTATGGAGCAAAGGAAATAGGCAATGTTTCGGGCCGAAACCCTTCTTCAGACTGAAGAATGGTCTTGGCACAGGTTCAGCACAGATATTGTGGGCCACAGGGCCTGTTTCCGTGCTGTATCTTTCCATGTTCTATGTCCTATGTTCCTATTCAAAGGTAAACAATTATTAAACATCTACAACAAGGCTAAATAAAATCCATTACTTTATTTAGACTCAAATGATAACTGATGATGTAAGTGTGGAAAATGCAATACATTTCCAATTGTTTAATGCTTGTATAATTTTGCTGCCTCCTGCTCTCTGACACATGAGCAGAAGGAATTAGTGGCAGATGCCCGTAAAATATTTTATGATTGCGATGCCTGAATGATTTTGTTTGTTCCAAATCCATTAGAATTTAATTTAATTCTCATGCCTCTCATGCTAACAAAATGTACCATACAAGCATTCATGATATTTCAGTGAAAAGTCTTGATAAATGGTCTAGATTCTGACCAAGAATTGTTTATTTAGTTTAGTTTTAGTTTAAAGATACAGCGTGGAAACATCCTCTTTGGTCCGTTGCATCGACACCGACCAATTATCATCCGTTACACAAGTTATATCTTATCCCACTTTCTGATCCACTCCCTATGCTCTGGGGGCAATTTACAGATGTCAATTAACTAAAGGGCCTGTCCCACTTGGGCGAGATTTTGTACATCCCAAAATCCTGGGGCGCCACGCACGACCGCGCGTCACTGCCTACGTCACCACGCACCATGCGCGTCGTAATGCGCACCATGCGCGCGTCGTGACGCGTAAATGACGCGCAAATGACACCCAAGTGGAACAGGCCCTTAACCTACAAATGGCAGATCTTTGGGATATGGGAGGAAACTGGAGCACTGGGAAAAAACCCCAGGCAGTCGCAGGTAAAACGGGCAAACTCCACACAGACATCACCTGAGGTCAGGTGCTGTGAGGCAGCAGCTCTACCTGCCGCACCACTGTTATGCCCATGGAATTATGCAGCTGTGATTTCCACCATAAAAAATACTAATTGCTTTTTCAGAAATCAGGCAGGAGATTGCAACCTTCACATGGTCCGCCCCGATTCGACGAATGCAATCAACCCGGCGTGCACAATCAAATAAGATAAAATAGAACAAGTTGTCCTACAACTTTAGGCTGTGCATGCCATATGCAAGAAGAAGAAGAAGAAGAAGAAAAGAAAAAGAAGAAGGCAGCATCAATAGAGACTGCAACAGAGTTTTTGGGTTTGAATGCATTGGACCAAAGCAGGAATTTCAATGAATGAACTCAGAACAGTGCAGCACATGAGCAGGCCCTTTGACCCAGAATGTCTATGCCGATTATGCACTTAATGCACTTGTTTTTGTGGCCATACAGATGCCATCATCCTGCCTGTTTCTCTTTTGCGACCCCTCCTCGTGGCTGAGTGCAAATGGTGGAAACTGAAGTCCCACCACAGAGTCGTGGGTGCCTGGAATGCACTGTCAGACGTGGTGGTGGAGGCAGATAAAATAGTGGCATTTTTAGATCGACACATGGATATGCAGGGAATGGAGGGATATGGATTATGTCGTCAAATTAGATTAATTTAGCTTGGTGTCATGTTAGGCGTGGACATTGTCGATTGAATGGCCTGTTCCTGTGCCCTATTGTTCTATAGAAACAAACGACTGCTGATGCTGGATTTTACCAAAGATAGACACAAAGTGCTGGAGTAACTCAGCAGGTCAGGCAGCATCGCTGGAGAAAAAAGGATGGGTGACGTTTCGGGTCAGGACTGCAGGGTGGCTTGCAATGCAGGGTGACTTGGACAGGTTGGGGGAGTGGGCAGATGCATGGCAGATGAAGTTTAATGCAGACAAATGTGAGTATCAATTCAATTCAACTTTAATGTCATTGCACAAATACTAAGTATGGGTACAACGAAATACAGTTTTGCGTCAGTCCGTAGTAGTAGTGCAATATAGAAATTTTTTAAAAAAGAGGATACAGAATAATCAAAAATACAGAATAATTAAACAATGGGGACGGAGGGACTGGAGGAATCTACTTTGGTAGCAAAAACAGGAAGGCAGATTACTATCTAAATGGTGTCAAGTTGGGAAATGGGGAAGTACAACGGGATCTGGGGGTCCTTGTACATCAGTCTATGAAAGTAAGCATGCAGGTACAGCAGGCAGTGAAGAAAGTGAATGGCATGTTGGCCTTTAAAACAAGAGGAATCGAATATAGGAGCAAAGAGGTCCTTCTGCAGTTTTCAGAGCCCTAGTGAGACCACACCTGGAGTATTGTGTGCAGTTTTGGTCCATTAATTTGAGGAAGGACATTCTTGCCATTGAGGGAGTGCAGTGTAGGTTTACAAGGTTAATTCCCTGGATGGCAGGACTGTCATATGCTGAGAGAATGGAGCAGCTGGGCTTGTACACTCTGGAGTTTAGAAGGATGAGAGGGAATTTCATTGAACCATATAAGATTGTTAAGGGTTTGGACACTCTAGAGGCAGGAAACATGTTCCCGATGTTGAGGGAGTCCAGAACCAGGGGCTACAGTTTAAGAATAAGGAGTAAGCCATTTAGAACGCAGACCAGCTGAATTATTTCAGTGCTGCGTTTTATATTCAAGATTCCAGCATCTACAGTTCCTTGTGCCTCCATGTTAATTCCATTTCCCGCTGTAGATGCAGGCAGAACTACTATTTCCAACATTTTATCTTTGTTTCCACTCATCCACCAACTGCAATAGTTTGTCTTCTGATATGCTAATGATGCATACTATTATGCAAAGATAGTTTATCAAAATGATTTAGAGTTCTCGTTCCACTCATTAACAAATCACTTGTAGCTTGTCCAAGTGCCTTGGGTGTTCTTCCAGCATAAAAACATAGGATCAAAGGCAGCCAATACCCACTGCAAACATACCATCAGGATGCATCAAAGCATGAAACTACTGATAAAAGTGTGCACAAAATGGATTAATCCTTTCAATTATGCTTCAGATTTTATCTGCTTTATCCTGCATTTTAAAATGAAACAAATATATCATGTTGAATTATCTATTGGTGATAAAAATTCTAAAGAAAGACCGGTTCTAATCCCTTGGGAATGCAGCTGACATAAATGTAATTGTGCATTTCTTTGTTCTGTGAACCAGAAATAACTACAAACTACAGAAACGATAGGTGTAGGATTAAGGAATTAAAACTCTCAAGCCTCCATTCCCACCCATCCCATCCCAAGCTTCCACCACTTAATAAAATACAAGTGGCAATGTACAATAGCACATCAAGCCACACATCTTTGAGATACGGCGCAAAAGAGGATCACCTGTTGGATCCCATCCAGGTTACAGGGAGAATGAAGAAACATGATACAAAGAGCACAAGAGGTCAACCTTGAACCTGGGTTGCTGGAAATATGAAGGACTAACTGCAAAATTGTCATGCCATTTGTTCCTGGTCAATAATGTTTTTCACGTCCTGTAATGCAAGAGTCCTCACTGAAACAAGTCCCTCAGTAGAGCCACGGACAGCAACCCATGCAGGTCCACACTCGGCATCCTGGCAGAATACCATCATACCATCATTGCTTGACAGTCTGAAATGCCAACTCTATTTGAGCCATCGTTCCAATTTGAAGCACAGCTGGTATGTGTCTGTTGAGCGATCCAAAGATGACATGGATGATGACTTTAATGTGCAATGAATGCACATATGGAACATGCAATGAATGAAGATAGACACAGTGCTGGAGTAACTCAGCGGGTCAGGCAGCACCTCTGGAGGAGAAAATAATAGGTGACGATTTCTCCAAAGATGCTGCCTGACCCACTGAGTTACTCCAGCACTTTGTGTCTATCTTCAGTATTTTACCAGAATCTGCAATTCCCTTCTATACATGTATGGCAAGAAAGTGAATCACAAAATCTGACCAGATCAACGACATGTAAAAGTAACACCTGGACAACTGCGTAGGACGGTCCTGTCCCGAATCATTACCTATCCATGTTCTCCAGAGATGCTGCCTGACCCGCTGAGTTACTCCAACACTGTGACCTTTTACGTAAACCAGCATCTGCAGTTCCTTGTTTCTACGTTCTTAATTATTCTAGTGCATTGGCTTAGGGATATGGGGAGAAGGCAGGAACGGGGTACTGATTGTGGATGATTTGCCATGATCATATTGAATGGCGCTGCTGGCTCGAAGGGCCGAATAGCCTACTCCTGCACCTATCGTCCATTGTCTATTGCCTAACTCACTTTGGACAACTATCTGGACAGTTGCCAAATTTTGCATGGCAAAAAGCTAACCATGCCCAAAAACAGTGTAGGCAGCAAGCAGTTCAGAGCATATACATTTTTTGCACAAGTTGCAGAAGGTGCATGCAACTTGTGCTAAACAGAGCAAATCACAAAGTGCTGGAGGAACTCAGTCAAACAGGCAGCATCTGGAGAGGGAATGGAGAGACGTTTTGGATCAGATCCCATCCCAAAGTGTTACATAGAAACATAGAAATTAGGTGCAGGAGTAGGCCATTCAGCCCTTCGAGCCTGCACCGCCATTCAATATGATCATGGCTGATCATCCAACTCAGTATCCTGTACCTGCCTTCTCTCCATACCCCCTGATCCCTTTAGCCACAAGGGCCACATATAACTCCCTCTTAAATATAGCCAATGAACTGGCCTCAACTACCTTCTGTGGCAGAGAATTCCAGAGATTCACCACTCTCTGTGTGAAAAATGTTTTTCTCATCTCGGTCCTAAAAGATTTCCCCCTTATCCTTAAACTGTGACCCCTTGTTCTGGACTTCCCCAACATCGGGAACAATCTTCCTGCATCTAACCTGTCCAACCCCTTAAGAATTTTGTAAGTTTCTATAAAATCCCCCCTCAATCTTCTAAATTCTAGCGAGTACAAGCCGAGTCTATCCTGTCTTTCTTACCTGTTCATTCCCTCCCCAGATACTGCATAACCCATTGTTCCTCCAGCACGTAGACACAAAATGCTGGAGTAAATCGGCTGGACAGGCAACATCTCTGTAGAGAAGAAATGGGTGACGTTTCGGGTCAAGACCCTTCTTCAGACTATTCCTCCAGCACTTTGTGTTTTGCTCAAGATTCCAACATCTGCAGTCTTTTGATCTGCAGTCTTTTATGTGGTGAAATAAAAGAGTTGGGTGTAATCCTATACAGGAAATAATTCTCCAAGCTCTCTGGAAAATCCTGTGCCAAATTGGTGCTAGACTATTCGATGCTGCTCAACATTGCATTGAAGTTTGGTGGGTGTGGTAAATTCTGAAGGAGGAATTGCGGGGAATGAAGGGAAAAGAAAATGGAATTTGGGTAAATGGGTGCTTGATGGTCATTGTGGATGTGGAGGTGCCAGGTCTTCCTGTGATTAATATGGTAAATAGATGTTTTTAAGATGAGCTATTTGTACCCTTTTGTGGTGTTCCTCCCTCAACATAACAGCACAACTCTACACAACTCTGCAGAAAATCATATTTACTGATGCAGTATATTCTTTTCTAATCTGATGTAGATAATGTTACTTAGACTTTGCAATGCCAATTAACCGCTTTTGTGACACAAAGTTGGACAACATGTTATGTTTTCATATCTCCGTAGCGATTGAATCTATTGCAAGTACTAGAAAGAAAAATTCTGCTTAGACAAATCAAACATCTATGAGTTCCCCCAAGATTTGACGATCACACTAAAAACTTCACAACTCATCATGTAGCTGTGGAAGTCTGTGTTATGGTTGAATGACAAATCATTAGTCAGCATTTTACACTTTTCACCAATATTACATTTTTCTTGTCTTATATCATTACATGTAGCTTTTCACATGAGATCTGTGCGCTTCACATCAGCACATGTGAATCATCATCATGATCTCTTCAGCTCCCAAAATATTTATCATTGTCACAGGAAGAACAAATATATCTTCATAGACCCAAAATTCTGGAGTAACTCAGCGGGTCAGGCAGCATCTCAGGAGGAAATGGAAGGGCGACGTTTCGGGTCAGGACCCTACTTCAGACCGAAGAAGGTGACCAAGTTTGAAGAAGGGTCCCGACCTGAAACGTCACCCATTCTTTTTCTCCAGAGACATTGCCTGACCCGCTGAGTACCTCCAGCAATTTGAGTCTATCCTCGGTATAAACCAGCATCTGCAGTTCCTTGGTTCTAAACATATCTTCACCTTGAACATTAAATGTATCAATTTCAGCAGTGCTGCAGGATAAGTTAGTGTCCAAACATACATAAACAAATTGTGAACAACTTTAGATTACCCTGTAAATATAACCAAGGTGTCACTGAGGTTGCAAATTGTGTTTTGTGATCCAGACCACAGATGGAAAAAGTCTTCACAGCTCCACACAAATTGGATTATTTAATGCATAATGAATTGCCATCCTACACTCTTTCCCTAAACCTCAAGAACCTGGGTCAAACTCAAACCTAGTTGATGCAGATAAAACATAGAAAAGTACAGCACACAAACCGGCCCTTCGGCCCACAATGACTATGCCGAACACATTGCCAAGATAAACTAATCTCATCTTCCTACACGTCGTTCATATCCCTCTATTCTCAGCATATCCAATGGATACGGACTAAACGCAAGTAAATGGAACTAGTTTAGATGGGGCATCTTGGTCAGCATGGACATTGAGCTGAAGAGCCTGTTTACATGCTGTATAGCTCCATACCCATGGGGCTTTCTAAAAGTCTCTTAAATGCCATTATCGTATCTGCCTCCACCACTAAGACATCCTTGTTCTAAGCACAAAGATTTGTAAAAAACCATATGATTATGTGTAGTTGCTCTTATTTCCAAAGGCAGGACATAGGTTACATCACCAAGCATTCGAACAGACCCCAATCAATGAGGATAGGAGACAAATCATTCTCTACAATAATCCTCAACATGGAGGCTCCTCAAGGATGCGTTCTCAGCCCCTTCTTTACTCCATGTACACCCATGAGTGTGCAACGGTGCATAAATCAAATTCAATTTTCAAATCGCCAGACGACACCACCATTGTGACCCGGATATCAAATTATGATGAAACGAAGTATAGGAAGGAGATCGAGAACCTTGTGTCCTGGTGTTAAGACAACTACCTTTCTTTCAATGTCAGCAAGACAAAGGAGATAGTGGTCGGCTTCAGGAAGTGCATTGACGGTGCCGAACTAGAGATGGTTGAAAATTTCAAATTCCTAGGAGACAATATCACCAATCTCTCTACTTCCTTACAAAGCTTTGGAAGTTCAGCATGTCCCATACAACTCTCACCAACTTCTACAGTTGCACCATAGAAAGTATTTTATCAGGATGCATCACAGCTTGGTTTGAGAACAGCTCCATCCAAGACCGCAAGAAATTGCAACAAATTGTGGACACACCCAACACCATCACACAAACCTATTCTATTGACTCCATTTATACCTCACACTGCCTTGGGAAGGCCAGCAGCATAATCAAGGACGAGTTGCACCCCGGCCACTCCCACTTCTTCCCTCTCCCATCGAGCAAAAGCTATAGAAGTGTGAAAACGCACACCTCCACATTCAGGGACAGTTTCTTCCCAGCTGTTGTCAGGCAATTGAATCATCCTACTACAACCAGAGAGCAGTGCTGAACTAGTATCTACCTCTTCGGTGACTCTTGGACTATCCTTGATCAGCCTTTGCTTGCTTTACCTTGCACTAAACGCTATTCCCTTATCATGTATCTACAGTATACACTGTAAATGGATCAATTGTAATAATGTATTGTCTTTCTGCTGACTGGATAACATGCAACAAAAGCTTTTTGCTGTATCTCGGTACACGTAGCAATAAATTAAACTAAGAAAAAGACAAGTTGAGCCGACCCAATCAGCACAGATGTCAAAAGGACAGATCTTAGAGAACTCTTGAACAAGTAAGAAGTTTAACATGGGTTCAATGAACGATATCGGGGAGGCACATGTAGATTGGGCAGTCAAATAATACATTTGGGAAGGGCAAATAGAGAATTAGAGAAAGGAAAATAAGTAATGAATGAGTTTTTAATTATTTGGATGGACAAAGGAACCTTGGCGCAGAGACAAATAGAAAGGACAAAATATTTGGCCAAATGCCAAAGCTTATCTCAGGATTTATTCACATTTCTCAGTGAAGCCACTGTGTCCAGTGTTGTTGTGGGACTCGGCAAATTGCACAAATTCACGTCCCTTTCAGCTGAATGGGAGAAAACAGTTGTAGGCGAAAATTAAATTCAGTGCACCCAAGACAGTTTAAATGCCTTCAATGTGTTTTGTACAAGGTCTGAGTACTTAATTTTATTTCATTCTTTTAACTTAATTTTTTTTTTTTAATAATCTTTATTCTTAATTATATTATTGACAGGCTCTAAGTGATTTTGAATGTCTATAAATGTCAAAGCTAATGTATGTAAATATAACAGTGAAACACAAAAGTACTGGAGTAATTCAGTGGGTTGGGCAGCATCTGTGGAGAGAATGGATGGGTAACGTTTTGGGTCAGGACCATGCTGTCCATTCCCCCCCCCCCCCCCCCATCCAATGCTGCCTGACCTGCTGAGTTACCCCGGCACTTTGTTTTTTGCTCAAGGTTCCAGCATCTGCAGTTGCTTCTGTCCCTACTCAAGTACAAAGACAACGTTATTATCTGATGGGCCATGGCCAACCTCACTATCCTAGCCATTCTGGTTGCCTGCCCTGAGATAGTTAGTCACTACCCACACTCTGCCAAGCTGATGGGCTGAGGTCCTGGCTCTCAGTGAAAGACTGTACGCAGGGCCAAGTTAGAAGAAACAGCAGAGCCCTAGAGTTGACCCAGTACTGTTTACTTTGGAGATGCAGTTTGGAAGCAGGCCCTTCGGCGAGTCCATACCGACCAGCAATCACCCCTACACCTATACACTGGGGACAACTCCTACAAAGCTGTAATCTTTGGAATGTGGAAGGAAACCGGAGCACCTGGAGAAACCCCCCACGGTCACAGGGAGAATGTACAAACTCCATACAGATAGCACCCGTAGTCAGGATCAATCCCGGGTCTCTGGCACGGTAAGGCATTATGGAAGATCTACACCCTTAAATATGGAACATAAATGGATAAAACAAGACATCATTGACATTTTTAAACATCTGAAGGTGTATAAAAAAATATAAAACTGATATTATGGAAAGCCAAAATTGAGCTGCAGTAAGATTATTGCACGCTAATTTAGACAGCCCATAGGATGGATGTGAAATCTACAGAAACAGTTCAGCATATATTCACAACAATTCCAATGATGTAGCTTTATTACAAAGACAAGATTAACAGGTTTTAGGAACAAGGAATTGCAGATGCTGGTTTACCAAAAACATAGCGTGCTGGAGTAACTCAACCAGTTATAGGCAGCATCTCAGGAGAACATCGATGGATTTTCTGATGAGGCCTTCATGAATATGAAAACCTCAAGGACAGGCAATAGTTTGGATCTACAGATGGTGATATGGTAAGGAAAACAGCACCAATTTAAAATAATCATACAAATGGAAGATTTTTAGGTGTGGAATTCTGTACTAAAAGATATTCTTCATGCCTCTTAAAAGGAAATTAAAGAGTTATTTGCAAAGGAGAATTATAGGATATGGGGACCTTCTGTAAAGCAGATTTATTGGATTTATTATCAGAAGAGATTCAGTCACAAGATGTGGGCTTCGTAGACAAGACTAATATTGCCTTTTGCAAATCGGTGAAAAAATGCTTTTTAAGATACTGCAGATACGACACTAGTTGTTTGGGAGTTCAAGAATTTGGGCCAGACAATGAAGAAGGAACAGCATAATATTTGACATAGCCAGCTGTAACATTTGTATTGCTGATATAGCTAGGTTTTGATCGATGCTGGCACCACAGGATGTTGATAGGTGCAGGATTTGGTCAAAGAAAAGACTTGCAGTACTGTCCCGAGGAACTTCTTTAACGTCGTCCTAGAATAAAGCGATTTGAGATCCAACAAACAGAATTCCCCAGCCAGTGGACAATACTCCTCTTCTTTATATGTGATTTCAACTTTATTAGAATTTCTTCACACAACAAATTGGTGCTGAATTCAATTATTTATGTCCTTGTGTTAGCCATGACACAAGGAGATCTCGGGCCATACGGCTTAGTAAAAGCCATATTGAGCATCAGGGAGCAGGTTAAGTGCTTCGTCATGGAATATCAGCGGCCTCTTTGCTAACGGCTATGATTGATGATGGAGAATCATTGATGATGGGAAATAACATTTCCCCTGCTTTCTCTTGTGGATGATAGGGTGGTATTCCAATGTTGGGTAGATGTTGGTGCTGTAGATGTGATGTAACAGTTTGGATCATTAAAGGCCCTATGCTGATGATTAGCCTTCAGCACAACAATCAGAAAAGATTCAGCGCGCTCACCCTTTTCTTGATATCACACTAGTTAAATTAGTTGAAAACGAACTTCTAAAAAATGGGGTTCTCGAGAGCAAGCCAAGATGTCAGGGGTTATGGGGAGAAGGCAAGAGAATTGGGTTGAGAGGGAAAGATAGATCAGCCATGACGGAATGGCAGAGTAGACTTGATGGGCTGAATTGCCTAATTCTGCTCCTATAACTTCTGAACTTGTGATAGTAAGTCTGGCTGAAGGCGATGTCAACCATTTATGTTTATTGCCTATTTCTCCGCTTTAATGTTCCGTGATTTCTCCCTCTATTGGTTACAATGGTCCTCATTCAAATGTATTTGGCTAGTCATTATCTATTTTGTTGTCAGCAGCATTTCATTGTACATCACTGTCATTTACTGTACCAAGGGAAAAGCAGGCTAAAAGATAGCTCTGATAGAAAACAGAGAAGGCAGACATTGGAATGGAATGTCCTGCAGCTCAAACCTGATATTGTCACTAAGGTATAATTAAAAACAATTACATTCTTTGGCACATCTCCATGCCGAGAATAATAATCATTTAATTATATAAAATGGCTTTTCTGGCAACTGGATATCACTAGAAATACAGTACAGCACAAGAACAGGCCCTTCAGCCCACAATGTCTGTGCTGCACATGATGCCAGGATAAACTAATCTCATTTGCCTGCACATGGTTTAGGGTTAGAGTTAGCCATTCTGATGAGTGGCATAAAGAAACTATCCTTGTTCATAAGTGCGTAGTTCAGGACTCAGTCTGAGGAAAATGATGCGATCTTAGTGGTGCAGCAATAGAGTTGCTGTCTTGCAGCGCCAGAGAACCGGGTTCGTTCCTGACTACTGGGTGTTATCTGTACGGAGATTGTGCATTCTCGCTGTGACCCCTTGGGTTTCCTCCGAGTGCTCTGGTTTCCTCCCACACTCCAAAGATTTGTAGAATTATTTGCTTCAGTAAGTTTTAAAAATTGGCCTGAGTATGTAGGATAATGTCAATGTACGGGATGATCGCTGGTCGGCGTGGACTCTGTGGGTCGAAAGGCCTGTTTCTGGGCTGTATCTCTAAAGTCTAAATTAATCACTGTAGCTTGCTGACATGGTAATCTTTTCCATTGTCAGTAGATGAGGTAATACAAGAGATTCCAGGATGGTTTTTGTCAACGATATCAAGCTGCCAAATGGCGGCGGTGGGGGTGGACAGAGGAAATGGACAATGTCGGTGAGTGGGCTGAGATGTTCTGGGTGTTCCGTGGTCGGCTGCAGGTGGCCCGCTGGGGCAGGAGGCCGAGTGGTGGTCGCATGAGGCGAGGGACAACGCATTTGTGTGTCGACATGCCTGGATAATTTTGTTGTTGGAATGGGTCACTGGAGGCCCTGCAGCAGCCTGGGGTTTCATTAGATTGGATGCCGTTCCAAGTGTCCGAGCTCCCGGATCGGAAGCAGCCTGCAGAGGCACAGAGCAGCAGAGGGAATCAATGACATTGCCTGACCAGGCCAACCCTGCAAACCCGACACAGTGCAGCTGCCAAGACAACGGGCCTTCATGGCCACGTTAAGACTAACCGATTTAACAACTTTGAACTTAAAGGGTACAAGATGGTGTCGGAAATGTAACCAGCTTGAGTTATAGGTTGGATAGGCTAACATAGGTTAACCTGGGATAAGTTTGTTTCAAAGAGTTTACACACTATTTTCAGCCAACTATTGATTTTTACAACATTTTTTTCATAAAAGTTCGAAAAAAATTAAATTGCAGTTCAATGGTTTTTACAACCCAGTGAAATTCTTTTGCACAACCCACAAGTGCAGAGTCACCATATTTTGGCGTCATTTACAAAGAAAAAGAAAAAATCCAAAGTCCGGTCCACATGTTGGAAGTACTAGAGCGCCCCCGATCCAGGTGGAGGCCCGCGACCCGATGTCCCGCTCCTCAACTGACCATCTCTGTCCTGGGTGTTGCCTCCTGCAGCCGACCTTGAAGGCACTAGAGGCAATACCCTGTCCCTCTCCTACCATCCATTCCTCATGTCCGTAGTCACCAGAGGCTCCCTCCTCGACTTTCCGGTCTTCAGGGTTTACGAACTCCCCCCTACAGTCAGGACCTTCGGTGTAGCGATGAACCAGGCCTCCCACCACACGTGGCCACAATGTCAAATGCCACACGCATAACAGGGATATACGAGAGTTGTCTTTGGTCTCACACAAAACGACACTAAGATGAACATGGAGATTGTTGTTAGGTATCATGCTGAGATGAGAGATGTTGATAGATTTGGTCACAACCTTCCTTCACTGAAATCCTCTCCCCATTATTGACAAGTCTGGTATCAGGATATCTTCAATCGTTTTTGAAGCTTCCTGTTTTCATTCCAGGGCATTGCCACATGAAAATCTCCTGAAGAACGCAACAGAACTTAAAAACTATATTCTGTACTTTTTTATCTTTCCCTTCGCTCTACCTATTGTACTTGAGTTGGGCTTGATTGCATTATTTGATTGGATAGTATTATCTGATTTAATTAGATAGCATTTAAAACAAAGCCTTTCACTGTACCTTGGTGATAATAATAAACTTATACCAGGCACACTGCTGATATAAATATTGAAGAGTTTCAGGTGAAGAGCACTTCAATGTAAGAGACCAGTTAGGATTCTTGGTATACTTGCTTTCTCTATGAGGTAGATATGCATCAGTCAATTGTTCAAACACATTGACAAAGAGCAGAACTGCCATGGGAAGTCAATCTAATCACTATTCTATTAATTTAACTTCATCACTTAAAAAGAATCGTAGATGAGGAAGTTAATAGATACAGCTTTATTTGAAATCAAGGCCAATGATTTTTTTGCCACGGTACCTCTAAAATATTTTTTAAATGTTTTGAATTTTGAATTTTACAAAAGGACGACTACAGTTTAAAAAAAAATTAAATGTATTAATTAAATTAGATGTTCAGGCCCTTAAACAGCTTAGAGGACACTTATCCGTCATGGACACCAACAGTAAGGAACGATATGCATATCATACAGAAAAAACACTGAACAAATCATTAACAGGTGATAGTAATATGGAAGCAAAAAGAGCGGATTTTAATTTTATCATTCAAACAAAACAAAATGTAGGTACTTTTTTAATAATTTGACGAAATGTAGTTATCAGTGTTTCAGATGGCTAAATCTTATGTGATTTAATATCTTCATACTCCATTTGACGTGAACTAGAACATAGAAAAGTACAGCACAAGAACACACCCTTCAGCCCACAATGCGGTGCTGAATATGATGCCAAGATACACTAATCTCATCTGCCAGCAAATGATCCAGAAGGAACCAGAAGAAGGAACTGCAGATGCTGGAAAATCGAAGGTACACAAAAATGCTGGAGAAACTCAGCGGGTGCAGCAGCATCTATGGAGCGAAGGAAATTCCTTCGTTCCATAGATGCTGCTGAACCCGCTGAGTTTCTCCAGCATTTTTGTGTACCAAATGATCCACATTGCTCCATTCCCAGCATAATCATGTGCCTGTCTAAAACCAAGCTAAACGCCACTATCGTGTCTGCCTCCACCGCGATCCCTGCAACTAGACAGTCCTAACCAACATATTCTTCCAATCCTAACTAACAAACATTTTTTTCACATTCTCAGCCCATTGTTTGGATGATGAAATGTCATTTCCACAAAGTAAATTATTGCCTCAATTTACTTCAGGAAATATGTACTCAAGCAGCCCTTGGCTACGGTAATGGAGTAGCAACTTAACAAATATTCACACAGCTGCAATCCCCATACCAGTGTCTATCATGTGTCTTCAATAGATTTCTGGCAATACATCCACTTTCTTTTGCTTTTTGAGGATAGTTAGTACCTATTTCTCCACTTTAATGCATGTACTTCCACAATCCCATTTAACCTCACATATACAGCTGGGAAAATAAGTATATAGAAACATAGAAAATAGGTGCAGGAGTAGGCCATTCAGCCCTTCAAGCCTGTACCGCCATTCATGGCTGATGATCATATGTGTAGGAAGGACCATTAAAAGGCACAACACAGAAACTGGCCCTTCAGCCCACCGGGTCTGCGCAGACCAACGATCACCCCGTAAGCTGGCACTATCCTACACCCACGGTGTAGTGGCCATTTGGCTTGTTTTGTATGTCATTGATGATGGCATGTGTCTTTAAATTTTAGACTGCCCGTTATATTGTGGGTGGGATTTATGACGTACTTTAGGGTGTGTTGGGAGTTAAGTTTCTTGCGTAGAAGCTTAGTTCTCAGTTTATTTTCGGACCAGCATGAGGAAGTCATACCCTGCGAAGCGTAATGGAGACACGAGAAGTTTTCTAACCTTTAAAGCGATAAGCTGGAGTTCGATGAACTTTATAGTGTACGAGTCGGAAGAAGTTTGGATGTATACCATTGTTTTCATCAACAATAAAGAATGGACGGAGAGCTTGCATGCGTATAACGACATTCCCCTTAACCATGCAGTCCACTTAGCAGCTAGAGGGAGTAATCTCTTGAACGATATAAAAATATGCCGCTACACAAGGGGCATTCACAAATTTTTGTCAAAGCCAATTAACCTGAAAAACTGTACGCCTTTGGATTGTGGGAAGAAACCGGAGCACCCAGAGAAAACCCACGCACACACAGAGAGAAATACAAACTCCGTGCAAACAGCACCCGTAGTCAGGATGAAACCAAGTTCCCAGGCGCTGCAAGGCAGCAACTCCACCACTGTACCACACTGGAAATACATTTTAAAGTTAACACACACAGAACAAAGTTCTCAGAATCTGAAAGAATCAACTTTGCATGCTCTCCAGCATAATTGCATTCTTCCTATTTTGTGGCAACCAGAAGAACACACAATAATCCATGTGAAATCTCAATGTTTTATAAAGTTGTATATGTTTAACAGTTTTCTTGGAAATTAAGAGAATTAAGAGGTATGGTGTCAGTGCAGTAAGTGGTGCTGAGGTAAAAGATAGCTGTTAATTTTGGCGCAAAAAGAGTTATGAAGATGTTGCCAGTGCTCGAGGGCCCAAACTACAGGGAGAGGCTAGGACTTTATTCGTTGGAGTGCAGGAGGCTGAGAGGTGATCTTATAGAGTTGTATACAATCATGAAGGGAATTCATCGGATGAATGCAGAGTCTGTTTCCAAGAGTAGGGAATCAAGAAATCAAGGGCAAGGGTTTAAGGTGCGAGGGGAAAGATTTAATAGGAACCAGAGGGCCACATTTTTCACAAAGATGTTGATGAGTATATGGAACAAGTTTAGTTTAGTTTAGTTTAGAGTTACAGCACGGAAACCTTCGGCCCACTGAGTCTGCACCGATCAGCGATCCCCGCACACTAACACAAGCCTACACACATCAGGGACAATTTATACTTATACCAACTATACAAACCCAACCCAATTAACCTTCAAACATGTACGTCTTTGGAGTGTGGGAGGAAACCGAAGATCTTGGAGAAAACCCATGCGGTAATGGGTAGAACGTACAAACTCCGTACAGACAGCACCCGTAATCGAGATCGAACCCGTGTCTCCGGCGCTGCATGCACCGTTAGGCAGCAACTTACCGCTGCGCCAGACTTTGATTTTGCACTATTATGGTTACGTAAAAGCTTTTCACGATACCTCAGTACATGTGACTATAAACTAAACTTGTATTACTGTTAGTAATTTAATGGATTATTGATTATTATATATTTGTGATATTATGTTAAAGGACTTGTTTAGGTGCAGCAAGTTACATTTTAATTGTTCCGTTGCTGATACATATGATGATTAAACTCTTGATTTTGCTCTATTTTAAAACACATGATGCAGACATGGAGATCCCATGGCATCGTGCTTCTGATCACACCACTGCTGCTTGAACACAAATGATGCAAGAAAATATTATAACAATTATTAAGCTTTGTGATGACTTCACAAGTCAGAGTCCCACAGCGTAGAAACAGGCCCATGCCGATCAACATACCCCCACCTACACTAGTCCTACCTGCCAACATTTGGCCCATACTCCTCAAAACCTATCCTATCTAAATGTGTCTTCAACTTTCTGATAGCACCTGCCTCAACTACCTCCTCCTGCAGCTTGTTCCATGTAACGGCTACCCTTTATGTCAAAAGCTGCCCCTCGGGTTTCTATTAAATCTTTGCCCCCTCACCTTAAACCTATAAGAACATTTAGAATTTTGAGAAAACCTGTTATTTACCCCCAATTGCCTCCCAATCGTGTTAATTATAATTAAACCTAAATTTTGGTTGAGAAGTAATAATTTTCTTTTGCTGCTTGAAAATACAGTATCTGATTGGCAGATGTCTCCTATATTGGTATTAGGCAAACACAGACACTACAGATGCTGGAATCTTGAGGGGAAAAAAGTGCTGGAGGAACTCAGTGGGTAGGGCAGCATCTTTGGAGTGAATGGACACAGTACTTTTTGGGTCAATACCTTTGCTCAGACTGATCAGACTGAAGAAGGGTCACGACCCGAAATGTTATCTACCCATTCCCTCCGCAGTTGTTGCCTGACCTACTGAGTTCCTCCAGCATTTTGTTTTTTGCTCCTATATCAGTAGGTTTTACCAACCTTAAAGTAACCACTTTCTTAGAAGCTGCTGAACTTTGCTAATGCCGGCAAAGACTCAGTCTCAGAAACAAAAGCATGCTGCCTCATTGAAAGGAAGCATATTTTCTATAAACAGACATTAATCAATGCTGTGTAAATTAGTCGTTTGTGTTTCATTAAGGCGACAACAATGCATGCAAGTTATTCCTTCAAAAACTTGACACAATTTTCAATACATTCTTTCAGCACGTGCTTACAATATTGCTTGAAATACAAAAAAATCAAGAAAGGTAATGTAAATAATTTTAAATGGTGTGACATACACAAAAGAGAGAACTTCTCATTTAGTGGCTGAAAATTTTTAAATTAACTATATTATATATTGACAGTTTTGCTGGGCAGATTTCATTACCATAAATATAAAAACACCACAGCAGCTCTTATATGAACAAACTCTGTATATGATAGTGTTATTAGATAATTTATTAATTTTTCAATTACCCATTTATAAATGTCTCAAGTTGATATTTTCATGATCATTTCAAAAGTAATGTCATCCAATGCCAAGTACAGGTATATGGAACAGTTAAAATCTTTAACATTTAAATGTTAGTTCTGTCTTTATTCTCTTATTTCCTTACAATTCTCACTGACCTCCTCTCCCCCTACCAACCCTCACAGTCCCTCAGATCCACATCAGCCGGTCTCCTCTCCATCCACAAGTCCAACCTCCGCAGTTTTGGGGACAGAGCCTTCTCCAGGGCAGCTCCCAGGCTCTGGAACTCCCTCCCCCAACTGATCCGCATTTCCGTGTCCCTCACCATCTTCCAGTCCCGCCTCAAGACCCATCTCTTCACCTCTGCCTATCCTTAGCACCACGTCCCCCTCCCTTTTCATCTGTGCATTAATTGCCTCATATTGTGTTTTGAATTGTATTCTGTCTTTACTTTGTGTACTAGTCATGTCTCTACTATTTATTTCATTCCCCTTACATGTTTTTCCTCTACCTGCTAAATTTTTGTAAGGTGTCCTTGAGACTCTTGAAAGGCGCCCATAAATAAAATGTATTATTATTATTTGTTGTGTCTTCGGGTTTGATGTCCTGATAATAACGACACAATTCAGGTTGTTTCAGTTGCCTTAATTTACTCCTTTATTCAGCTCCTTTGTCTGTGTGGCGTAGTGATACTGAAAGTGCTTACATACCTAATCACAGTGTGTGTGTGTGTGGTGAGTGTGCCTGATACAAAGTAGTGCAGGAGGTTGGGACTGCTACAATGAATATGTAGCATATGTAACATCCCCCCTTCTCAAAAGAAAGGAACAAAAATTAGTGACACTAGAGGATTGCCAGAGCGAGGGTGGCAATCCTGTAGCAGATACCGTGGGATTATTCTGCCCACATTCATGGCATTCTGCTTTCTACTATACTACATAATGGCAGCTTGTTTTCTTTCAGGTAGTGCGTAGCCAGTCAAGAGTCATGTCTTGGCGTGACTTGTCCCTTCCAGTGCTAGCGATAACGCGCTGGGGGTAAGATGTTGCTCCTGGATCTAGTAGATCTGGTTGTTGCCTGCAGTGTTGCACTCGATGTATTGGTAACTTGTTGAGTTGTTTCCTGGCCATTGGTTGGTGCTGGTTGACTATATGACTCACTGGTAGCAGTTTGTGAGAATGTGTTGTCATCAATGGCAGGTGTTGCTGCTGCTGTGGGTGGTGTCCTAGGAGTTGCTGGTGTTGTCTTTGAAGTTGCAGGTGTTGACATTTCAGGTGTCGGGCGGATGTGAATTCTGTTTCGTCTCAACTGCCTGCCCGGTTCTGTCTCTATGATATATGATTTTGGGGTTCCAGCCCTGCTGGTGATTTGTGCTGGGGTCCATTTCTTTGTTGTTGGATCCTGAGCATGTACGTTTTGGCCTTGAAATAGTTCAGGCAAGTACTGTGCATTTTTGTTGTATTGTTTCAGCCCCTCCTCCTGGGCAGCTGCCAATTTTGCCCTTGTTTCTTCTTGGTCGATAGGGGGTTGGATTTTGCTTGGCAGGGTGGTTTTGTATTTCCTGCCATTTAGCATTTCTGCAGGAGACTTCATGTCAGCCTTTAGTGGAGTTGCCCGTAAGGATAAAAGTGCCAGGTTTGGATCCTCCTTTGCCTCTCGGCATTTTATTAGTATTTTCTTGGTTGTCTGTACTTGCCTTTCAATAAACCCATGGCCCTTTGGGTAATGTGGTGAAGATGTTGTGATTTTGAACCCGTATTCGGTGGCCAGCTCTCTGAATTCCCGAGATGTGAATTGGGTTCCATTGTCACATACGATCTGCTCAGGTATTCCTTGCTCTGCAAACAACCCTCTAACAATTGACACAATTGTTTTAGCTTTCAAGTCCTTTATGTTTCTCACAAATGGGAATTTGGAGTAGTAGCAGGCCATAATCAAATACCATTGCTGGTTCTCTGTGAACAGGTCTGCTCCGATGGTTTGCCATGGCCGGCTTGGGATATCACTGGGTGTCATTTCCTCCTTCTGTTGTGAATTCCTGTATTTTTGGCATATGTGGCATGTAGATACCAGCTTTTCTATGTCCTTGTACATGCCTATCCAGTACACAGCGGATTTAGCACGGAGTCTGCACTTTTCCATTCCTAAGTGTCCCTGGTGGATCTTTTCGAGGATTTCTTTTTTCATGGACTTGGGTATGATGATTCGTGATCCGGCCATCAGGACTCCATTCTCTACCGAAATATCATCACGGATGGTCCAGTATTCGCGGAGGATAGGCTGAACTTGTTGTCTCTTTTCTGGCCACCCCTGTATTACCATTTGGGTGAGGAGCTGGAGTTCTTCATCTCTGGCTGTTTCCTCTTTGATCTGTTCCAGCTTCACGCTTGTCACACTCACAATGTGGTGGATCTTTATGCTCAGCCCTTCCATCTCTTGTTTGTCATGTGTTGATAGTCTGGATAGGGCGTCAGCTAGCAGCAGGTCTTTTCCTGGCTTGTATCTGATGTTGTAGTCGTAGCTCTGTAGCCTCAGTAATAGTCTCTGTAGTCTGGCTGGTGCTTTGGTGAGGTTTTTTTTTTCCGATTTGTTCTAGAGGGCGGTGGTCTGTTTCGATGTCGAAATACCTTCCATATAGGTAAGTGTGAAATTTCTCGCAGCCATAGACTACTGCTAAGAGTTCTCTCTCTATGTTTGCGTACCTTGATTCTGTAGGAGTGCTTTGGATGCATACGCAATAGGTCGGCCATTTTGTATCAGTACTGCTCCAACTCCTCTCATGGAGGCATCAACTTGGAGTGTTACAGGTTTCTGTCTGTCATAGTACTGCAGGATCGTTTCTTTGCTGATGAGTTGTTTTAATTTCCCAAAATCTTGGCTATGTGAAGCACACCAATCAAATTCAGCGTCGTCTTTCATCAATTCACGGAGATTTGCTGTGTGATTAGCAAGCTTAGGTATGAAGACTCCCATGTATTGTATGAGCCCTAGGAAACTTCTTAGCTGTTTCTTGTCTTTGGGTTCCTCCATGTGGTTGATAGCATCCACTTTTGTAGGGTCCGGTTTCACTCCTTCTGCAGAGTAAATCAGTCCAAAGAATTTGCACTCCCTTTCTTTGATTATGCATTTGTCTGCATTGAGCTTTATGCCGGCTCTTCGAGTTTTTTCCATAGCCTCATGGAGGTTGTAATCATGCGTGTTTTCATCTCTGCCGTATACTTGGATATCATCTGCTATCCCGATTGCCCCTTTACAGCCTTTGTATGTTTCATCTATTTTCCGCTGGAAGACATCTTGACTCACCTTCAGCCCGAATGGGAGCCTGTTGAATCTGAATCTGCCAAATGGCGTGTTGAAAGTGGTGAGCATTGATGACTTCCGGTCTATTTTGATGTTCCAATATCCATTGCTAGCATCCAGCTTGCTGAACACCTTGGAACCGGCCAGTGCTGGTGTGATCTCTTCAAGGGTTGGAGTTGGATAATGGTCGCGCTTCAATGCATTGTTCAGATCCCTGGGATCAAGGCATATCCTTAGTTTTCCGTTTGGCTTTTCTTTGATAACAATTGAATTTACCCAATCAGTTGGTTTAGTTATTGCTGTGATGATGCCCTTTTCTTCCATTTCGTTTAGTTGTTCCCTTAGCCTCTCTTTCAATTCAAGGGGAACACGGCGGGGTTGGTGGATCACTGGCTTCACACTGGGGTCTACTGTGATATGGTATTCGTATTCCTCAAAACAACCAACGGTATCGTCAAAACACTCTGGGTACATGTCCATCAATTCTTCTTTGTTCCTGATGGGCGGCCGGTTTTTGATGGGTATGTTTCTGTCAATTCTGCAGTAGTTTGTCTTGATTTCATGGTTGATTGACACAATCTTCAGTCTTTGGCACGTGTCCAGGCCGAGAATAGCAGGTCCTTTCGATTTAGTGATGTAGAAGGGGCATTTCACTTCTTTCCCTTTGTATGTTCCTGCTATGATTGTTTTGCCTAGCTGTGGGATTATGGAACCTCCGTATGCAGCTAGGACTACATCGCTACTTCTAAGGATTCCTTTCCTGACGCTGCCATCTTTTGTCATGTGTTCAGGGAATATCTTTCCGTAAAGATTGACTGGTAAGATATTGCTCTGGGCTCCAGTATCAATTTTGAGCCTTAGATTAATCGTTGTTCTTTTCTTTCCCACTTTTTTCTGTAGTTGTATTATAGTATATGCTTCATCTCTGTTGCTATGTGGTTTGTTGTTTCCCATTTCGTGGACGTCAATGGTCCCAACGGAAAGGAATTCTTCCTCAGAGGTATCTGAGGTTATCTCCTCTTCCTGTTGGACGTGTGCGTGTATTTGTTTCCTTCTCGTATTTCTATCGTTCTTTGACCATTGCTGCTTTGGCTTGGTGCTGTATGATTTTGTTGACCTACACCTTTTCTTCCAGTGGTTAGGCCTCCCACAGGAGTTGCAGGTAGTCCCGTATGCTGGGCACTCCCTGCGATCATCAAATGCATGCTCTGTACCGCAGTTCCAGCAGCTTCTTTGGCTTGCTTGTTTGTTTGCATGCCTAGAAAATGTCTGCTTTGGAGCCTTTAAGGTGGAGCCAGGGTCACGTTTTGAGAGAGCGTCTATATTCACTCTGGTGCTGCTCTGAGATGAGCCAACTTGAAGGCAGAGGGAGGACATTTGTTTCCTTGTGGCTTCGAAAGCTCTGGCAGCATCTACGGCGTCTTTTAGGTTGAGGGTGTCTTTCCCTATTAGGGACTTTTGGACCTCTTGGTGGGCGCACCCCCATATTAGCTGGTCGACAATTCTGTCATCTTCATCACCAAATCTGCATTTCTTGGCCACGTTCCTTAGTCTCGACAGGAAAGTGTCGGTTGTTTCTTGTGGGTCTTGTCTTAGCCCTTGGAACTCATACCGATGGATTCTGTGGTTTGATTTGGGCTCCATATGGTTCGCAAACCTTTCAAGGACTATTCCCGGATTATTGCAGTCGGGCTCTGTTAAGCTCCAACTGTTAAAAATGTCTAGACCCTTCTCCCCGAGCCATAGTAAAATATAACTGACCTTCTCTTCATCTGCAGTTCCTTTCAGGAAGCTTTTGAATGCCAGCTGGCTCTTTTGTTTGAATTTCTTGAACGCCTCCACCACATCATCGGCGTCCCAGTTCATCGTAGGGTGGAGGCTCATTGCTGCTGTGGAGGCCGCCATCTTGTGTTGTTAGGCGGGTGCACAAAAAAAAAATCAATTTCTCTGCAGCCGCTGTTCCTAATTCACAATAGCGATTCTCAATAGCGCGGTTTTTTACTCGAAAGTCACCGCTGCCACCATGTTGTGTCTTCGGGTTTGATGTCCTGATAATAACGACACAATTCAGGTTGTTTCAGTTGCCTTAATTTACTCCTTTATTCAGCTCCTTTGTCTGTGTGGCGTAGTGATACTGAAAGTGCTTACATACCTAATCACAGTGTGTGTGTGTGTGGTGAGTGTGCCTGATACAAAGTAGTGCAGGAGGTTGGGACTGCTACAATGAATATGTAGCATATGTAACATTATTATTATTACAATATGGTAGGAGACCTTTTGACCCATCGTTATGCTAGTTCTCAGGGCCATTCCATACTTCTGCCACTCCTCACGTGTAAATTAATATCATCCCAGTTTCATTTACGTTTAAAGATACAACATGGAAACAGGTCCTTTAGTCCATCGTGTCCATGCCGACCATTGGTCGCCTGTTTACACTAGTTCCATGTTATTCCACTTCCTCATTCTCTCCCTACAAACAAGGGGTAATTTACAGAGGCCAATTAACTTACAAACCCTTTGGGATGAGGGAGAAAACCAGAGTACCCGGAGAAAACCCACGAGGTCACAGAGAGAATGTGCAAACTCCACGCAGACCAAGATGTCAGTATCGAACCCACCCCCTTTATCAAACGCAATACCGTCTTTATTTTCCTATTAACATTATTTGCTTGAAAGACATATCGCTGTTCATCTTAAATGAGCATGTTATCTTAAATACTATCCGTGGTGACAGATTGATAGAATATTTTGGAGACATAATAAATAAAAAAACAGAAAGTGGTGTATGTATTCCACATCACAAAACATCAAAGGAGAAAAAAACAGCAGTAGCTCTCAAATAATGATAAGAGAAAAAAACAGAGATAAACAAATCTCAAGATAAATGAAAAAATGAGAGCAGAACAATCTATTCTGTAGATAGACACAAGATAGACACATTCTGTGATGGGATTGATTGCGGTAGAGATTAAATGACAAATGAGATGATGGTACAAGATATGGGCGTGAATGATTGGACATAAAAAAACAAGATCAAAGGAAGCAGAAACGTTAACTGAAACTATCAAGGGAAAATACTGTGGATGCCGGAAATTAGAAACAACTACAAAGCACTGGGAATGCTGATTATCTGTTTAGTCCTGAATGTGTGCCCAGTCGAAAAATCACATGCTGTTCGCCAACAAAGATGGGAGTTGAGGAAGCCATCATCCACCTGCTCCATCGTTCCTATGTTCACCTGGATAAGCCAGGAAGCATTGTGAGATTAAGGTTTTTTTAAAAGTTCTCCAGTGTTTTTAACACCATCTGGCCTTGCACTGCTGGGGAGCAAACTGACAAAGATGTGGGTGGATGCTCCAACTTTAATTTCATGTTTCATGTATTTTGTGGCAGATTAATTTCCCTCCTGGGATAAATAAAGCCCTATGGTATCGCATCGTATCAATCGTGCATTGTGCTCCATTGCCAGCAGAGAACACAGGGGTTGGGAATGGGGACAGAAAATTAATTAGCATGAGAGCAGAAGAGACTGAAGGAAAACAAAATGATAGACAAAACAGTCAACAAGCTGTGTTTAGAATATAGAACATACAACAATAGAATACAGGAGCAGGCCCTTCAGCCCTCAATGGCTGTGCTGATCATGCTGCCAAGGTAAGTCAATTTCATCTGACTGCAAATGATCGCTATCCTTCCATATTCACAAATCTATCTAAAAGCCTCTTAAACAGCACCATTGTATCTGCCTCCTCCTCCATTCCTGGCAGCACGTTCCAGGCACTCACCACCTTCTATGTAGAAAAAAAACTGCTCCGCACATCTCCTTTAAACTTTGTCCCTTTCACCTTAAAGCTATGTCCTCTCATCCTTGGCATTTCCACCCTGGGAAAATGATTCTGATTGTCTACCCAATCTATGCCTCGTATAATTTTATATTCTTCGATAATGTTCCCCTCAATGTTCCAGAGAAAACAATGCAAGTTTGTGCAAACCCTCACAGCTAATACCCACTAATACAGGCAGCAATTTGTCTCCCAAATCTAAACTGCATTGTCAGTAAACGCAAGGTTGAAAGAGTGCACACTAATCACTGTTTTGCCTGGAAATCCAGGATTTTCAAAATGGCTATACCTTTAAGAGTAATCCTTCCATCCGTTATTTGTATCCACCTATCACCTGCCAGGCTTTGTCCCACCCCCACCTCTCTTTTCCAGCTTTTGCCCCGCTAATATAATCATGTTCTCTAGAGATGCTGCCTGACCCATTGAATTACCCCAGCACTGTGTGTCCTTTGTAAAAAAAAAATCTGCATTCTTATTCTTCCTGCAGAATGTGCAAACTTGCATCCTTTTTCTTAAAGTTGATCCAAGGCCAAAATTCAGACTATTGTATATTTATGCCCAGGTATGTGTAGGAAGGAACTGCAGATGCTGGAGACACAAAAAGCTGGAGTAACTTAGCAGGTTAGGCAGCATCTCTGGACAAAAGGAAGAGATGATGTTTCGGGTCGAGAACCTTCTTCAGACTGTCAGGAGACGAGAAATATGAAAAGGTGCAAAGAACAAATGAACAAAGGTATGCAAAAGGACAAATCAAAGCCAGCAACGTTGATTAAGGAAAGGTGGAGCCTACAATGGTCCATTGTTGGCTGTGGAGAAGGTGATAACGAGTGATAGAAACGGTGAAACTCAGCAAGACGACTTTGAAACTAGTAAGACAATTAAGGTGGGGGAGAGGCACAGAGTGGGGGGTGGGGGGGAGGGGATGCAAAGCTTAATCAATGGGGAAATATGAGGCGCTGTTCATCCAAGTTGCATTTGGGCTCACTATGACAGTGGAGGAGGCCCAGGCCAGAAAGGTCAGTATGGGAAGGTGAGTTAAGGTGGAAGAAGATTGAACTTTATTGCTTTCCATCACAGTGAGGAATGTGGAATCCACTGTGATGGATGTTTATGTTATCTTTTATGTGGTTGTGTGTCTTGTTGCTTTTCACGTCATATGGCTGTATGGTAACACAAATTTCACTGTACCTTAACAAGCGAGTTCGGTATCTCGATAAACACAAGGAATCATGGGATTTGTCAAAGGTCATTCAGCATTTTTAAAAAACGAACGCAGCGCTTATTCTTCTTGCGTATGGCGTGCACAGCCTAAAGTTGTAGATCAAGGGTAGACATCCAGGCCAGGACAGCATCAGTTACTGTGTGGATGGTTTTGATGCCACCAGTGAAAAGCCTCAGTGAGCAGTCATTCACGATGTGTAGGATGGTCTGGTCTGGACATCCGCAGTCGCAAGCAGGGCTGTCAATTGTTGTATTCGAGGGCTAAATAACTCACAAACGACCCTTGGTGTACAGAACCTGAAGTGTATTTATTTCAAGCCAACACGGCTGCTTCTAAAGCCATGCAGATCTCCCAGGGACCCTCCCTGAGGAACCATTCATTTCGAGACAAAGCCCTCTAGTGGTGACTGCAGGACACAACACTTTTCCCTTCTTGTAAATGAAGGTGATCATTTAAGTCCAGTTATCCACCCAAATATGTCCATATGCAATCAGTCCAAAATAACAGCTCGGTGAACATAACGTTTATGGCTTCACAGCTGATAATCGTGCAGATACTGAAGTCTCCTCTTCTGTCGCTGACAGGGTCGAGCGGGAATAGACTGCTCTGCTGTATGCTGACCACAATCACTGTCTTGATTGGGTATTGGGAAAGGAAAAGTGTCCAATTCGTCTTCTTCCTGTCCCTGTCTACTTGCAATTAGACGCCTCGCGTTCCATCTGGTGTCAACTTGGAGGAGGTACGCGTTCTCGCCGAATCTCCGTTTAATCTGTATCGGCTTGGAGAGTGCGCTTGCGAGCTTATGCTGTCTGTTTGGGCGGCTGATTCGTACCCAGTCGCCGACCTTGAACTGTGGCGCTCGTATCGTGGCGCGTTTGGCATCACAGTACGCTTTCCCTTTCGCTTGTCTGTGCGCTATCATTTCCGCCCTCGCTTTTGTGTCTGGATTTGGGTGCGATGATGGTTGAAGAGCATTCAGTTTTGTTCGCAGGTTTCGCCCTATCATCAGCTCAGCTGGTGTTTTCCCAGTCAACGTGTGTGGTGTGGATCTGTATGATCGGAGGAGGATATGGATTGACTGTTTAAACGTTTTCCCCTCCGACATGCTCGCTTTTATGCTTTCCTTGATCACGCGATTGAATCGTTCAGCCCTGCCGTTCGATTGGGGGTTGTATCTCGACGTCTGCTGATGTTGAATGTCAGAGGAAGTCTGGTCAGAGGAAGCGGACTTCACACTTCAGCAGTGTTTTGGAAACACTGACTGGAAGGCGTTTGCAGCCCAGGCCACCCTTGACTCCCACACGGACATTGATTCCTACACATCCTCTGTTCTGGACTTTATAAACTCCACCATCAATAGTGTCACCTCCCTCAAACAGGTGACCATATTCCCGAATCAGAAGCCATGGATGAACAGCGAGGTCAGGCTACTGCTGAAAGCACGGGACACCGCTTTCAGGTCAGGCGATGCTCGAGCCTACAGTTCAGCCAGGGCTAACCTGAAGAGGGGCATCAAGAAGGCCAAGCACTGCCATAAGCTCAGGATTGAGGAGCACTTCAACAACAACTCCGACCCCCGACGCATGTGGCAAGGCATCCAGGCCATCACGGACTACAGACCCTCCAACACCACCCCCACATCCAGCGACGCCTCCTTCCTTGAGGAGCTTAACCACTTCTATGGCCGCTTCGACAGGGACAATCTAGAGACAGCCATCAAGGCTGTGCTACCTGCCGATCACCAACCCCTCACACTCACCCCCTACGACGTATTCGTGGCACTGAGTAGGACTAATGCACGTAAAGCTGCTGGCCCTGACGGCATCCCCGGGCGCGTGCTCAGGGCCTGTGCTGCGCAGCTGACAGACGTCTGGACTGACATCTTCAACCTGTCACTTGCCCAAGCAGTTGTCCCCACGTGCCTTAAATCCACCTCCATCGTGCCAGTGCCAAAACACTCCACTGCGGCAAGCCTCAACGACTTCCGCCCAGTTGCACTTACCCCCATCATCACCAAGTGCTTCGAGAGGCTGGTCCTGGCACACCTCAAAAGCTGCCTACCCCCCACACTGGATCCCTATCAGTTTGCCTACCGCAAGAACAGGAGTACGGAGGATGCCATCTCAACGGCACTTCACTCCGCCCTCTCCCACCTCGACAACAGAGACACTTACGTAAGAATGCTGTTCATCGATTACAGCTCAGCATTCAACACCATTATACCATCAAAACTGATCACCAAACTCGGTAACCTGGGCATCGACCCCTCCCTCTGCAACTGGATACTGGACTTTCTAACCAACAGACCCCAGTCTGTTAGGTTAGACAAGCACACCTCTTCAACCCTCACCCTGAACACCGGCGTTCCACAGGGCTGTGTGCTGAGCCCCCTCCTCTACTCCCTCTTCACCTATGACTGCACACCTGTACATGGTACTAACACCATCATCAAGTATGCAGATGATACAACGGTGATTGGCCTCATCAGCAACAACGATGAGTCGGCCTACAGGGAGGAGGTCCAGCACTTAGCAGCATGGTGCGCTGACAACAACCTGGCCCTTAACTCCAAGAAGACCAAGGAGCTCATTGTAGACTTCAGGAAGTCCAGGGGCGGCACGCACACCCCCATCCACATTAACGGGACGGAGGTGGAACGTGTTTCTAGCTTCAGGTTCCTGGGAGTCAACATCTCCGATGACCTCTCTTGGACCCACAATACCTCAACTCTGATCAAGAAGGCTCACCAGCGTCTCTTCTTCCTGAGGAGACTGAAGAAGGTCCATCTGTCTCCTCAGATCCTGGTGAACTTCTACCGCTGCACCATCGAGAGCATCCTTACCAACTGCATCACAGTATGGTATGGCAACTGCTCTGTCTCCGACCGGAAGGCATTGCAGAGGGTGGTGAAAATTGCCCAACGCATCACCGGTTCCTCGCTCCCCTCCATTGAGTCTGTCCAAAGCAAGCGTTATCTGCGGAGGGCGCTCAGCATCGCCAAGGACTGCTCTCACCCCAACCATGGACTGTTTACCCTCCTACCATCCGGGAGGCGCTACAGGTCTCTCCGTTGCCGAACCAGCAGGTCCAGGAACAGCTTCTTCCCGGCGGCTGTCACTCTACTCAACAACGTACCTCGGTGACTGCCAATCACCCCCCCACCCCCCGGACACTTATTATCACTTATTATTATTTATTTAAATCATTTGCTATGTCGCTCTTCCAGGGAGATGCTAAATGCATTTCGTTGTCTCTGTACTGTACACTGACAATGACAATTAAAATTGAATCTGAATCTGAATCTGAATCTGAATCGGATAACTCGTGAGGAAAGTGGAGAACTGTTCAGATATGAACTGAGGGCCGTTGTAAGTCGTTATGACCTCCATCAGTCCCCATTTAGTGAACAGCTTTTCGATAATCGCGATGATCGAGCTTGTCGTGACTGAAGAAGTAGTAGCGATCTCAGGCCGCTTGCTGTGTAGAAACAGCTGGCTTCTTGGCGCTGCTTGCTCCTCTCCGAAGATGTCGACTTGCAAGTGCCTCCATGGTTTGTCCGGCCATGGGATTGGCTGAAGAGGGTCAGGACGTGGTTTGGTTGCTTTCTCACTAATTGTGCATGCTTCACAATTTTTTACGAAAACTTCTACGCGACGATCTATTGCTGGCCACCACACTGCCTCGCGACACCGTTGTTTCATCCTAACAATGCCCGGGTGTCCTTCGTGTGCCAGTTGTAACACGCGTTGTTGCGGTGATTTGGGTATAACCACTCGAGGTCCGCACGTGACACATGTATCGTCAACTACAGCCAGTTTGTGGTGTTCCCGGTGGTACAGAACCAAGTCGTCTGCTATCTCCTTGGGCCAGTGTGTCCTGAGATACTGGCAGACGATTTGCAGTGTGCCGTCAGCTGTCGACTCTGCTTTCAGCTCTCTCCGCGTCACTAAATTTGCCATCGCGTGCGAAATCACCGCGAGAACGTATTCGTCAATGTCGCTTGAAGCATCGCTGTCGCGTGTGCTTACAAGTGCCACCGTTGGGATGCGACTGAGCATGTCTGCGATGCGATTGCGTGAACCTGCGAGGTATTCTACCTTGAAGTTGCTGGTGAAGGCGATCGGACTATCTGTAGATCCTGAGCAGACGGTGTCCTGAGCCTGACGTGTCCAGTAACGTAGTCAGCACTTGGTGATCCGTACGGAGAGTGAATGGTCTCCCGCATAGGTATACGTGCCAGTGTTCACACGTGTAGATGCACGCTAATGCTTCGCGTTCCCCGATGGAGTACTTGCGTTCGGTTGCAGTCAAGGGATGGGACGCGAATGCGATCAGTCGTTCGCTTCCATCGATGCTCTGCGAGAACACTGCTCCGATCGCTATACCGGAAACATCTGTTGTGACGTACATTTCAGCACTTGGGTCGAAGTGCGCGAGAACAGCAGGAGATGCTATTTTGTCTTTCAGCGTGTTGAACGCAAAGTCCTACTCATCCGTCCATTCCCACTGTGTGTCTTTCGGTAGCAGCTTCTGTAGCGATTCTGCGATCTGCACGTACTGCGGCACAAACTTGCAGTAGAAGTTGATGATGCCCAGAAATGACGCTAGCTCTTTCACGTTAGTTGGGGCGGGGAGTGCGTTGATGGCTTGGACATTGTCCTGAGTTGGCTCAGCTCCAGTCGCTGTCACTCTGTACCCGAGAAAGTCAATCTCGGATGCTGTAAATGTGCACTTTGCTGCGTTGAGCGTCAAGTTGTGTTGCGCGAGATGAGCTAACACTGCATTCAGTCGTCGATCGTGTTCCTCCTTGTCCCTTCCATGGACAACGACATCATCGAGGAGATTGAGTGCTCCGTCAATACTTTCTCAAAGTGATTCAGCTTTGAACAGGCGTTGCATCGTTTACCGTACGCTGGACATTCCCCGGGAGTGTATTTTCGGCCACAATTCGGACACTGCTTGTTTGAGCGATTGTGTTTTGATTGCCTCTGAATACCCTGCACTGGTGCTATGTTCATCTGATGAGATGCATGACTAAATGCTCCCTCAAAGCATACCATCGGCTGTTGTTTGAGCACCTCGGCGTTATGCATCGCACTTTCAATTTGCACAGCTAACACTTGTGCCTTTTCGAGTGTGAGAGCAACATCCTCCATGAGAAGGCGCTCTCTAATCCATGGGACAGAAGTATTTTCGATCAGCTGGTCTCTCACCAGCTCATCAGTCAGTGTTCCAAAATTGGACTTTGCAGCCAGTTCTATCAATGCAGAAGCAAATTGCTTCACTGGTTCACCTTGTCCCTGTGACCGTTGGCGAAACCGGTATCTTTCCATCAGCACACTTGTCTTTGGGACAAAATATTTGCCCAGTGCATTAACTGCAGTACTGTACTCACTCGTTGCAGCACTGTGGAGCTGAGCGATGATTCGCTGTTCCTCCGTTCCGAGGCAATGCAGCAGAATCGCTCGTCGGCGAATGTCCAAAATGGCCGCCCCGTCCAGGTCCGGTAAGTTTTGAAACTTTCATACCAGCGTAGTATCCATGGTACCGGAGGCTCTCCTGGAGTTTCCAAGAATGGAGATGGGGCCGTGAGGGTTAAACCAGCCATCCTTGTCGCCAGATGTTGTATTCGAGGGCTAAATAACTCACAAACTACACTTGGTGTCCAGAACCCGAAGTGTATTTATTTCAAGCCAACACGGCTGCTGCTAAAGCCATGCAGATCCCCCAGGGACCCTCCCTGAGGAAACATTCATTTCGAGACAGAGCCCTCTAGTGGTGACAGCAGGACACAACATCTGTCATCCCACACATGCAGGTGATGGGCTGTTCTTGCACGGAGGGTGCGGATTATGTTCAGGGTTAGCCATTGCTTGCGATGGAGGTCAAAACCCGGTGGTTTCACTGTGGGGTCTGTGATGACATCCCCGTTGTTGGTGTCGGCATCTTTCCAGGCTCTGCGCCACTCAGTCTTGGAGTCAAAGTCTTCCAGGGATTTAACGGAAGACCAGAAGGGTTTGCGGGACTTCAGGTGCATGCTGAGAAGATTGTTCAAGTCAGCATGGATGGGAAGGTAGCCTCAAGTAGCCTCGGTGGTGCACCATCCTTCAACATGCTCTCCTGCGTATGCTGGGAGGAGCGATATGAGAGAGGACAGGCAGCCACTGCAAAGGTGTTGACTTGCAACATGTCGTGGGGTGACACCTGTATGGTCATGAGTAGTCGCCCAAAGAGTCATACCTTTTTCTGGTCGCCGCTGGATTTTCAACATGTTAAACATTTTCGGCCATCTGCTGCAAGTATGACGCGTGCCGGTAAGTCGCCGAAAAAATCGCGTAAGTGGGACAGGCTGTTTCAGGACAGTGTCAACTCGTTTGGTGTGGCAGCTATTAGCCCAACCTGTTGAGCAAAACACAGCTGTTGAGTAGACTAGGGCTAAGCTTGCGGTACGGAAGGTGTGTGCATTGGATCTCCAGCTGTTGCCTGCAAGTTTCCTGATGATATTAGATTAGATTAGATTAGATAGCCTTTATTGTCAATCAGACCGAAGTCTGAACGAAATTGAAGCAGTCATACATACAATACAATACAATAAAAAACAACAATAAACACATATTAACATCCACCACAGTGAGTCCACCCAACATCTCCTCACTGTGATGGAGGCAAAAGTCTTAGGTCTCCAGTCTCTTCCCTCCTCTTCTCCCTTGCTTTCAGTTTATCAGCCACCCTCTTCAGGTGTTCACGATAGGTGAGGGCGCGATCCCAATAGAACGCAGCGCTGTATAAAATGTGTATAAATTGGTAACTATTCTACCAAGGAATTAATCTAGAATTCTGTCAACTCAATAGCTTCCTTTCTTGTTCTGCAGTTCACACACCACTTACACAGTCCCAGTTCTAGTTCAGTTCATTAATCTGCAAATATGAGATATTCAAAATGTTAAAGAATTTATTATTTTCATTTAATCCTTAATGTGTTTGCTACTGGAATAAGAAAACTTGTGTTTGAAACATCTTCTTATCTTTATTCTTAATTTATGTGTAAAAATATATTTAATCTGAGGCAGGCAGCGACTGTATCAGTGTGATGTGGGCTGATGCTTTACCTACAGGCGGTGTGAATGTACCGTTAAGGCAAAGATTCATCTCCGAGGAAAACCAAGTACAGGGTTGACCCTGTGAAGGAGCCGCCAATCTGATATAAGACATTTAACTGTGAATTGCCTGCCCTTTAGTATTGGATAGATTGAGTGGAGGGTCTGTGCTGTTCCAAGTTGGCGGTGGTTGCGGTGCGTTTTCCCAGCCATCTCGCCCAGTGCACGTTGACCAGCACCGTTTGCCAGCTCTTGTTAGCAGAGGCTCTTTGTGCAGGTGTTACCCGAAGCCCAAAGGTTTTGTGGAGGTTCTGCATTAGGATCAGGCACGCATCGAGCTAGCGAGAGGGCTGTCAGATCAGTTCAGCCCAGGTTGCCGAGTGGTTGAAGGGCAGATATTAATGGGTCGTTATTAAACTGTTCCGTCTGTGCGGCATCGCCAACTCTCTCTCTCCGAGATCCCCCACCCCAACTGTCAACAAAGTCTGACTGAGAAAATGCTCCCACTCATATTACGGGTTGGCTCCGCATTTGCCCACTCGCTGAGGCGGGCAGCGCCTCCTTCAAAGAGCAAGAACAGGTCCCATCAGCTGGTGAGCTGCGACCCACTCCTGAGTGAAGCCTCTAGTTTGGCTGCGGTTCAAATGGCTGCAAATTCCCATAATTATCACCGACCGGTCACCCGGACCCGGCTCCCAACTGTGTGTCCTGACACACTGGAACCAACCCCAGAGGTTAAAGTGACAGCATCTTTATTTAAGCCAACCCACCTCGAAAGTTTAACCAGCCTGTTTGAATCCAATCTGAAATTTCCAACCCACACAGCACATTCTCCTCGTTTCCTTCAATCCAGGAAGGTTATTTAGATAAGAATGTAAGGACTGTCTCAAATTGGTTGACCACACAACTTGTAATTTGTGTAAATCAATATCGTATTTGAATGGCTGTGACTCAGGCTAATGCCAGGAATTTGATAATTGACAGGTTTGTTCCAGGTATTCTTGCGTTTTCAAGGCTGGTGCTGTATTGAGTAAATAATTTAAATAGATACGATTGTGGATTTGTGCAGCCTGCAGTACGTTGTGGCCTACTGCTGACATATTTGACGGATACATTTATTTATAAATCTCATTGAAATGAATACGCAGGTCCGTACACACACAGTAGCTCAGCTGGCGAGAATGTTTATCCCGAATGACCCATGACATGGGCATGCGCACTTGTAATACCGAACTCGCTTATTGGTACATGTGACAATAAACTGACCTTGAAACACCTTGAAGCCTTGAAGTGTTTGTCAACCGGGTGATCATGTTGGCCTCTTTGTCTGTTATGTTGATTCATTTTTAACTATGTGCCATCGGATGGGAATTCACAAATTGTATCTAATGATTGATGTTTCTCCCAGCATCTCAGATGACATTCCGCCAATTTGGAAACAGGAATGACCTATATGACCTATTAAAATGCCAGATGCATTTTTTTCGACAAGTTGATTTTATTCTTAGTAATAGAAGTAGATCAGCCAATCCCGAAATTCCAGCACAGACCACGCTTTAATACTTCTTCATCAGCTAACAAGCCACTTTAATTGCTATTAAAGTTTTAATTACTAAATTACTATTAACTACTAATGCTTTTCACTGTACCTCATTACAAGTGACAATAAACAAATTAACTAAACTCAGTTTGCTAATTGGATTACCGAATAAGTTGTACTTTTCTGAAATGGCATTGTTGAACATATAACCAACTTCAATTTTGGATAACCTCTAACACCCCTCCCGTGTCTCCCCCACACTCCCCCTTTCCTCCCCCACAACCTTTTCTCCCACACACTCCTTTCCTCATCCCCCTCCTCTATGCTCCAGCTGCACTCACATCTATCTCTCTCCTCCATACATACGCTCCTCTAGCTTCACAATTTTCAACTCCAACTCTTCAATCCTTTTGTCTCACATCTTCTGTTTTTTTCATCTCGGGCTTTTGCCCAACCATCTGCAAATCAAAACTCCCCCTTGTCTGGATTTACCTGCCCATCCTCTCTGCCAGCTCTCTTCCTTCCTACCCACTCCCCCCCCCCCCCACCATCAGTCTGAAGAAGGGTACCAACACAAAACGCCACCTATCCATGTTCTCCAGAGATGCTGCCTGGCCCACTGAATCACTCCAGCACTTGGTGGGCTTTTTTGTGAACCAGCATCCGCAATTACTTGTTTCTACCTACCGACTCGTAGACTGCTCTGAATGATGGTATCATGGAGAAAATGATTGAAGCTTTTGCTTGCAGAGGTACAGCCTTCCCCTCTCATTGCAAGCTCAAGATACAGAGTGGTGTTTGAAAAAGAGGAAGTGAATTCATAACGAGGGGCATGAGAAAGGAGAAAAAAAGATCCAATTTGAAAAAATCTGGCACATCAAATTAGATCAAAATTTGATCTCATTTGATGAACCAAAGTGTGTTCTGTTGCGATACAAGCTGTGCAGTCCATATATCGAGGAACGACTTTTATACCTTTTATCTTCTACCGGTTGCATTAAATGTCAGCTCATCATTATCATAGGCATTCACTTGGTCGGGCATATTTTTCCCTCCTGTTGGGTCCTTTCTGTGGGTCTAAGAGGCTGATCCTGGAGCCACAGAGTTTATGTCCCTCCAGGTGGGTGTCCGGGTGTGACATCTTTTCCCGTGGGGAGACCGGTGCACGGACAGCCACCGCCTGGTCCGTGACAGAGTCAGACCCGGCTCCAACGGCATGGACTCCACCATGGTGGAGGGTCTCTCCCTGCTGCGGCTTCTTCCACCTTCTCAGCCGCTGTGGTCATCACCCGCCGGCCAGACACCATCCTCCGCCAGTTCCACTGTCGAGGTCGTCTTCTTAGGCCGCGCTTCGTCAGGAACCTCCCCCTTGACCTGCATGCCGTGGGTGACCCTGTCAGGAGCACAGCTCACCAAGCTCAGGGTCTCAGGCACATGCATGCTTCTCCACCACGACAAGATGGGGACCTGTGGAGAAGCTGATCAGTTACAGTGGCCATAGGGATTGCAAGGTTGCAGCAGACAAGGTTAATGATATAGCCACGCTACATATAAAGAGAATAAGTTACATAATACAGTAAAATTCTGATCATCCATTATCCAGGACAGTTGGAACAGCTTCTTCCTCTTATCAGGTTTCTGAACAGTCCTTCCATAAGCTACGAATTCACCTCTGAATCCCATTCACCTGATATGATTTTGTCGGATAGCATGCAAAACACTGCTGTTCACTGAACCTCAATATACATGACAATAATAAACCTAAATCAATTTTTCAGAAATCTGGGATGTTCAGTATTAGGTTCATTGGGGCTTCAATCCCTTGCTCCTGTGAAACTCACTTTGACCCCATTTCTTACTTCCCCATTGATTACTGTGGCCCTTCTCCCATATGCCTTTTTAACTGTGGAGCAGTCAATATGTAGAAACGAGGAACTAATGATCTCACAGTGGAGCAGTCGCGACCCGAAACATCGCTATTGCCGGCTCTGATTAGTTCTGTACCTTTTCATACATTCAAGAGTCAAGTCAAGAGTGTTTTATTGTCATATGTCCCAGATAGAACAATGACATTCTTACTTGCTGTAGCATAACAGAATATGTAAACATAGTACACTGTAAACAATATGATAAATGAGAGAGAAAAAGTTCAATGTGTATATATATTCACATACTCACAAGTACACACCATCATACACCACACACACACACACACACACACACACACACACACACACACACACACACACACACACACACACACACACACACACACACATGTATGTATATGTATATCTATATAATTAAAAGTCTAAACTTGACCACTTCCCGTTTGGACTGTATATTGATTTTTGAAAAAACGCTACCACTTACGGCTGTGGTTTTTGGCCATCTTACTCAGAGTCCCTCTCTGCTCATCAGGTGCGGAGGATTTTTCTCATCGATGAAAATTAAAAGAGTTATTAGTGTTTTTAAAATGTTGACACGCCCCTTTCAGTGGGAGGGGGAGGGACTATACAACCCGGAAGTGTGGGCATGGTTCAGTCTCTGCAAGATGGGGGAGGGAGAGGTCACGGCTCTCTGTCTGAGCTGTGAATGAACTGAACACACTGAATGCCTGCTGAACTGTGAGTGTGGTTTTTATGTGGTTTTGTGGTGTTTTATGTGGTTTCATGGTGGTTTCACCCTGCTTGAAATGGCATGAAACTGCACTTGAATTTGGTGGCCTTGCACCCTGCTTGAAATGGTAGGAAACTGCATTTGAATTTGGTGGCCTTGCACCTTACTTGAAGTGGAATTTCAAGGAATAGCCGTGAATCAACCGCCAGCCCACCAGCCGTGAGTGAGTGAGCTGCCAGCACACCGGGCTTGAGTGACTGAGCTGCCACCCCAAGAATCCATGGACACACAATGTCCATACTAGCCTTCTGGAAACCAGTCCCTTCAGCCCACGACACCCATACTAACACTCCAGAACCCCCCCCCCCCTCCACTGGCCACCAATATTGTAATTGGTGGAGAGGTGGAATATTGCATTGGTGGACCAGCCCTCCCGTGTGAACATAAAACCCAACGGGTCCCACTTAGCCTAGTATATATATATATATATCTATATACACACACACACACACACACATATAGGGTGGGGGGGTGGCTTTCATATACATATATATATATATATATATATATATATATATATATATATATATATATATATATATATAAAAATGGTATGTACACATATATATACACACACACTCAAACACATACATATACACACACATTTACGAGGGAAAAAAATATATATATATACACACACATATATACATACATATATGCATATATACATATATAAACACATATATATATATGTACACACATATATATACACACGTATACTCAAAATACAAACAATACTAGTGCAATAATAATAATAATAATAATAATAATAATAATAATAATAATAATAATAATAATAATAATAATAATAATAATAATAATAATAATAATAATAATAATAATAGTCTATTGCAGTTAAGAGGTTATTTGAGGTTGAAGTGTTTAATAGCCTGATGGCTGTAGGGAAGAAGCTGTTCCTGAACCTGGACGTTACTTCTTCCCAATAGCAGGTGAAATGAGTGCGAGGCCAGGATGGTGTGGGTCTCTGATGATGCTGGTTGCCTTTTTGAGGCAGCGACTCTGATAAATCCCTTCGATGGTGGGGAGGTCAGAGCCGGTGATGGACTGTGCAGTGTTCACAAATGTTTGCAGGTTTTTCCGCTCCTGGACGTTCAAGTTGCATGAAGTTCAAGTTCACATCCAGGCCATGACGCAACCAGTCAATAAGCTCTCTACTGTACACCTGTAGAAGTTCAAGAGAATCCTCTTTGACATACCGAAACTCCTTAATCATCTCAGGAAGTAGAGGCGTTGATGTGTTTTATTTATAATTGCATCAGTGTGCTGGGTCCAGCAAAGATCTTCGGAAATATGCACGCCCAGGAATTAGAGGTTGTTGCCTCCCTCCACCATCGTCCCGTTGATATAAACAGGATTGTGGGTCCTCATCCTTCCTCTTCCAATGTCCACAATCAGTTCATTGGTTTTACTGATGTTGAGAGCCAGGATGTTGTGCTGGCAGCATGTTGTCAATCGGTCAATCTCACTTCTATACTCTGACTCATCACCATCTGTAATTCGTCTCTCTCCCTGACTCTCAGCCTGAAGAAGGGTCTCGACCAGAAACCTCACCTATTCCTTTCTTCAGAGATGCCACATGACTTTCTGAGTTACTCTAGTATTTTATGTCTATCTTCGGTGTAAACCAGTATCTGCATTTCATACGATACATCACTGTCCACGTTCTCCAGAGATGCTGCCTGACCTGCCAAGTTACTCCAGCACTTTGCATCCTTTTATGTATAAACAAGCATCTGCAGCTCCTTGTTTCTACATCATCGCCTATATCTCTCATTTCTCTTATCCCTAACCAGTCTGAAGAAGGGTCTCGACCCAAAACGTCACCCAATCCATCTCTCCAGAGATGCTGCTCATCCAGCTTTTTGTGTCTATCCTTGTTTCTACATTCTCCTTTTAAACTCACTGGGGACACTTTCCCACACTCCCTTTAAAATCACCAGGTTCTGCTTCCTGCACTCTGTTCAAATCCATTTGGCTCACCAGAATATTTATTATATTACTGAATGTAAATGTTAAAAAAATGAATTGGCAATATGTTGAGGTATTAATGAGAGAAATAGCCTGAAACATTACCAATGCAAAATGTCAAAGGTGCCAGAATAGCAGAATTTTACATTAGATACAATCCTGGAGCACCACCCAAGCAACATTTGGAGGATGTCCTCATCTTATACACCAAATAGAAATCAATTTAAACCCATCTGGAAAGTAACATCTGCAACAACTGTTTAATTGAAATGTCAGCTTAGAATTGCGTTTCAAGATCAATTAAAATTTTACTTGGAATTAACCTTGTCTTTGGTCTTTGAAGTCTATCATCAAGAGTCACCAATAAGACTAAACTGAAGAAAATGTTGCAATATAAAATCCTGAAACATAAAATCTTTACAGTTTTCAAACAGCTTATAAGAACCACAGAACCACACACCAAAGTTTTGGTGAATATAATTACAAGACCAGGACAGAAATTGGAGAGACAGCATCCATTGATGGGGCCCTGTTCACAAACTGCCAGGGGTATCAGGGAAACTAAGCAGTTCCCAACTCCAATTTCTTGTAGGCTTCAACTGAAGATAATTGCAAAGCCTCACAGCAATGCTTTGCCAGAATTGACCCCATGCATACAGCATCAAAGGCATTACATACAAACTCTGCAAATATATTTCAGTCTCTCAGCATTCAGTTACTGTACAGCCATGGACAACAAACCACACCTTTAGTTGGTTTAGAAATACAGCATGGAAACAGGCCCTTCTGCCCAATGAGGGCACATCAGCCGTCAATCACCGTTCACACTTGTTATATGTTAACCCATTTTCACATCCAATCTTCATACACTTGGAGCAATTTACCTACAAATCCGCGTATCTTTGGGATGTGGGAGGAAACCGGAGCACCTTGAGGAAAGCAGAGTGTTTGAGAGGTCTCTAGATAGGCATGTGGATATGCAGGGAATGGATCATGTGCAGGCAGTGGAGATTACTTTAACTTGGCATCATATTCAGCAGATATTGTGGCCCGAAGGACCCATTTCTGTGCAGCCTGATGTTTTCATTCAACCTTACTTTAGTTTAGTTTAGAGATTAGAGATTGGAAAGTATGCAGAAAGATTATAACAATAAATATGACACCCTGCTGAAGCAATTAACAGACTCGGAAAAATTGATGGAAGAGATGGATGGTGAAATGGAACAGATGAGCCAAGAAATACAAGGGCTGAAAAAACAACACGATACGAATTGGGAGCTAACGAATAAACTGAATGAGAAATGTCAAGATTTAGAGGCCAGGTCAAGGAGGCAAAATTTGAGAATAGTAGGAGTTAAAGAGGGTGCTGAACACGGCCTTCAAATGCGTGATTTTATTACTAATCTACTGAAAGATGTTTTCAAACTTCCAGAAAAACCAAAGATAGATCTGGCTCATTGAGTGGGTCGCTTCCAAAAATATGATAATGCTAAACCAAGGCAAATTATTGTAAAGTTTCTGGATATTTCAACTTTGGAAACTCTATTAAAGAAGATAACCTATGGAGAAAATCTTACATTTGCTGGTAATATCATAAGATTCTACAGGGATTATCCTCGGGAAATTTTGGCAAAAAGACGCGAGTTTAAAAGGGCAAGCAGTATTTTATATGGACATTCTGAAGTTCGTTATGGCGTGATCTATCCAGCGAAAATGCTAATTACGTTTAAAGCCAAGCAACGCTCATTCACGGACCCAGACTCTGCTTGCAAATACGCCCAGGAGATTTTAAACAAAATTCAAGGAGGAACATAGACATTTTATCTGTGGAACTTTGTTTTTTCTGCTTCAATTAAGACACTAGAACGCTTCAGACGGTTACCAGACAGGCTTATCTGGCAAGAATATGTTGTTCAATAACAGAGGCCGAATTAAACTTCTGAACTGAAAGCACAGATGGAAGCTCAAGGTCGCAAGCTCGTCACCAAACCCCTCAGCACGGAGAACTATGAGACCGTCTCCTTTTGAAATGGCCATGATATGAGGCATCTGTTCTACACTATATGACCTATTATTTATATATATAACTAACTAACTAATTAACCACTTACGCGCAATAAACTCAACTAACGTTAAAGGCGTAATGTACTATACTAACATGACTAACTATATAGCAGGAAGGATGGGGGAGGTTAGACATATATTTTAAATACTAAATACTAATTATGAATTAATTAACATACAGGTAAATGAAAAGTGTAATTATTGACGAGGTACTTTAACCCATAATTTCTTTTATTTTAATCCAAATCTTCTACCTTCCCTTTTATTTTATTTTATTTTATTTTAAACTGTTCAGCGATTAACTGACCTGATATGATAATTTTGGTAACAATTAGAGGGAACCGACTAACGTTGGGTCAAATTCTAATAGGGGGATAAGGCCCAGTGCATAATCTCATCGACGGAGGTCAATTTAGAAACAAACCTAGCTACCTTAGGTGGCTTTTTTGTAATTTATCGCTTTTTTGATAAATTACATTCACTTTTTTTGTTTATTCACAATTATGTGTTGTATGACTTAATAATTTTTATGTACACTTTATTTTATGTTTTTCTCTTTCCCTTAATTATGTTTAATAGTGTCAGGAGATGTAAAACTACTGTAGAAATTATGAAGGACAACTCTGGATTCGGGATTCCGAGGTACTTGGCTGCATCACATGAATTATACAGTCTGGTAATAATAGCCAATGCAAGATAATAGTCGAATAAATATCGGAGGTCTCACCTTCTGTAGTTGGAAGATCAGAGGTGCGAATGAGCCAATTAAGAGGGGTAAAATTCTGGCACAATTAAAATCATTAAATATGGATATTGCTTTCCTACAAGAGACACATCTGAAACAACAAACTCAGATCAGATTAAGGGCAAATTGGATAGGTCAAACCTATTACTCCTCATTCACCTCTAAAGCAAGAGGCACGGCTATTATAATTCGGAAGGGTATACCTTTTAAATTAAAGAAATCTATATCTGATAAAGAGGGAAGATATGTTATAGTCACGGGAGAAATTTACAATACACCATTAACTATGATAAATATATACGCGCCTAATTTTGATAACCCACAATTTTTTAGGAAAATAATAGATTTAATCGCAGAGCATAATTATCAAAATATAATAATGGGGGGAGATTTTAACTGTGTTAAAGATCCATACTTAGATAAATCAATAAAGCTAGGGAAGCGTCTTGTTAAAACTAAGACCTGTGAATTTTTAAATACATATAAAAAATAATAACATAGCTGATATTTGGAGAATAGAAAATCCAAGTGGTAGGGAATACTCGTTTTACTCATCAGTTCACAAAACTTATTCGCGAATTGACTATTTTTTATTGGACACAAAATTAATCCCATATACGAATAAACCATCATATCATAATAGTATTATTTCTGATCATTCACCATTGACTTTTATACTTAAAATTGAGGGAATGCCGAGTATAAAACCTTTTTGGAGATTCAATGTACATATATTAAATAACCCGCAGGGTTATGAGTATATAAAAGAACAAATAAAACTTTTTTTCGAAATAAATTACACGCCGGGTATTTCTGCACCGCTATTATGGGAAACCTTCAAGGCATACATTCGCGGTGTCATAATTTCTTACCAAAGTTTTCAAAATAAGGAAAATAAAAGAGAACTTCAGTGGATAGAACAGAAAATAAAACTACTAGAACTGGACAATGCAACTGACCCAACCATAAATAAACATAATAAGATAACTTTATTGAAATATAAAGTCAATAGAATACTATCGGCTAGAGTAATAAGATTATTCCAAATTACAAAACAAGCACACTTCGAATTTGGGGATAAGCCACATAAACTACTTGCGAGGCAACTGAAGCAACGAGAAAAGGAAAAAACTATTACTAAAATTAAATCGGATAAGAGTGAGTTTTTAACACTGCCTAAGGATATTAATAAGAGGTTTGCCCAATTTTATCACAATTTATATACATCTAAAATAAATACAGATGTAAGTAAAATTACAAATTTTTTAGATAATTGCAAGCTCCCAAAATTGGATAGTTTAGAACAAGAGCAATTAGGAGCACGGATTACTAATGAAGAAATAAAACAAATAATAAACTCACTGAAAAATGGGAAGACCCCAGGACCAGACGGTTTTAGTAATGAATTTTATAAAAGATTTCAGGAGTCAATTGTACCAAGATTATTCAATTTATACACGCAGGCTTATACTGAAAATAAACTACCAGAAACCCTAGCAGAAGCAACAATAACACTTATACCAAAAAAAGATAAAGATTTAGATGAACCGGGTTCTTATAGAGCTATTTCACTACTAAATACGGATCAGAAAATTTTAGCAAAGATTCTAGCTAGAAGGCTAAATAATTATATTAACAATTTAATAAATACGGATCAAACGGGATTTATACCCAAAAGACAATCATTTAATAATTTGAGAAGGCTTTTCAATATAATGTACTCTCATAATGAGGACAATGAAGATATTTCAGTTGTCACGCTGGATGCAGAGAAGGCATTTGATCAAGTAGAATGGCAGTATTTATACAAATTACTCCAAAAATTCAATATGGGAGAGAATTTTATTAGATGGGTTAAATTACTTTACAATAGACCTACGGCAAGAATACTAACTAACAATATGCTATCTCCAAAATGTTACTTATCAAGGGGTAATAGTCAAGGGTGTGCCTTATCACCATTGCTATTTGCCCTTATGATAGAACCGTTGGCCGAAAAGATTAGAAATCACCCGAATATTCACGGATATAACACTAAGGACTCAAAGAATAAAATTTCACTATATGCTGATGGTATCCTTTTATATATTACTAATACACAAACGAGTATACCCACCTTATTAACACATTGAGGAATTCGGCTCTTTTTCAGGATATAGAATAAATTGGAATAAAAGCGAAATTATGTCTTTAAAACCACAGGATTCGAGACACTTACTAAAATTCCCCTTCAAAATTGCAACAGAAAAATTCAAGTATCTGGGTATTCAAATTACGAGAAGACACAAATCATTATTTAGTGCCAATTTTATACCACTATTAAATAAACTGAATGATATGATTAAATTTTGGAAAACGCTTCCGCTCTCATTGATAGGTAGAATTAACGCTATAAAAATGACTTTCTTACCACAATTAATATATTTGTTTCAAGCGATCCCAATATATATTCCAAAATATTTTTTCAAAAAACTAGATTCCACTATCACTAATTTTATATGGGATTACAGAACACATAGAATTCAACAAAAGCATTTGTGCAAATCTAAAGAAGTTGGGGGTTTATCATTACCTAACTTTATGTATTACTACTGGGCAGTGCATATTAAGAACATAATGTACTGGCTGGATAGTTCCACTCAGCAGTTGGAGTGGATAAGAATGGAGAAAGAGGAGTGCTATCCGCACGATATAGGAACGATCCTGCTCGCACCGATAAAATTGAATAGTATAATATATAAGAAGAACCCAATTATTCACAATATAATAAGAATTTGGAAACAAATAAAAGTATCCTTGAAATTAAATAATTTATCAGTACTAACCCCACTATTGAACAACCCCGCATTCAAACCTTCTCTCATCGACAACACATATCAACAATGGGATAGACTGGGGATTAGGAAAGTAGGGGATATGTATGGATTGGGCAAACTGTTATCATTTCAACAATTAAAATTTAAATTTAAATTGAAGGATAATCAATATTTTAAATATATACAGGTATGTGACTTTATGAAGAAATATACACATAGATTTCAAACTATATTTTTAGACCCTTTAGAAGAAGCAGTGAATATTAAGGCTGATTCACAAAAATTAATATCATATTTTTATAATAATATATTATATAGAGAATCACCCTCAACAGAAGCACTAAGGGAAGATTGGGAACACGAGCTACACGATTGGGAACACGAGATGGGAAAAGTATTTGATGAATACACATAACTGTTCTATTAATGCAAGACATAATTTAATTCAATTCAAATTATTACATAGACTATATTATTCAAAAACGAGGTTGAATACATTTTATCCAAACGTCTCTCCCAGATGCGATAAATGTTTGTTTCAAAACGCTAATATAACACATTCATTTGTAGGATGTACAAAGTTGAATAAATTTTGGAGTGATATATTTGATATATTTACAAAGCTCTTCAAGTCAAGAATAGAACCCAAAATGGAATGGATTATATTTGGAATAATAGGAGAAGATACCAATTTAAATAAAGACCAAAATGTTTTTTTTAATTATGGGTTAATAATTGGAAAGAAATTGATACTTAAATTTTGGAAAAATACAACCATACCAACTGTTAAAATGTGGATTAGGAATATGATGGACATAGCACGCCTTGAAGAAATGAGACTCCGACTAATAGATAAATATGACCAATTCTTAAGGAGTTGGTCTCCTTTCATCGACTTTTTGGAATCATGTGATGCAGCTGTACCATAAGGATTGCTGATTTCAGTTCATGACGTGGATAGATTTACATCTCCGAATGTAGATTTGAAAAATTCTCTTTTAAGGGGCCTTCTCTTCTATTTCTACTTTCCACTTTTTCTTTTTTCTTTTATTTTTTTATTTTTTATATACACACTTCATGTTTTTCTACTCTCTACCATCTATTTTTCCACTGTTTCCCCTTTCTATTGTTTTCTTTTTCTTGTCTTGCTTACTTCCTTCTCATAACATAAAACTAGAGGTTGTACATAGAATGGATTACGGTATGACATAGTTGGCACCTAAAATTAGGTGCCACTGTATTGTTTTGTACTGTATTAACTTCTAAAAAAATAAACAAAAACAAAAAGAAGAAAAAAAAAAAGAAGGAAAAAAAAGAGATAGAGAGCTGAAACAGGCCCTTCGCTCCAGTGAGTCCACGCCGACCATGAGATCACCCCTGAACACTAGTGCTATCCCACGCACTAGGAACAATTTTCAATTTCCAGAAGCCAATTAACCTGTCTTTGATGGAGGAAACCAGAGCACCTGGAGAAAACCCATGCATCACAGGGAGAATGTACAAACCCCATACAAACACCACGTGTTGTCAGAATCAAACCCGGATCTCTGGCGTTGTAAGAAAGCAACTCTGCTGTTGCGCCATTGTGCCATCGTGCAACTCTCCCGCATAGTGCACATCTTGCCCTTACGTTGCTTGCTATACTTGAATGTACAGTATGCCAAAGGCAGAACGCACAGCAATATATAACTTTTTATTACTCAGAACTACTGTTTCCATTCAAATCACAGCCATATTATATTCCCCTTGCAGCCTTCTTGCCCTCTCACCTAACTTGCCCATATCTCCATGTTGACCTTTTAAAAGATGAAATTTCTATTTCTGCGATCCCTTTATTCAATAAGTACTTGAGCATCATCACCCTCTAGATTAAAAAGTTTATCACATCTCCTTGCTGGGTTTTCCACCAATTAGTTTAAATTTATGTCCCCTGTTTTTTGCCCAGCTGTGGGAAATAAATTATTCCCATTTACTATCTAGACCCATCATGATTTTATGTGTCTCAATGAATTCTCCCTTTGACCTCCATTCTAAATAAATCCACTCCATCATGCCTAATTTTATCTGATTGCTAAAATAATCCAGTCCTTGCAACATCCTCGTAAATATTCTTTGCATCCTCTCTGGTAATCAAGCTGTGGTCTAACTAGTGTTGTTTGCATTCCAACGTATCTTACGTGATCTGACAGTCTGCGCCTCGACTCAGAAGCAAAAGCATTGTATGTGCCTTTTTAACCATTATTCTGCTACCTTCAGGAATTGTGAACATACATTCTGAGGTCACTCTGACCCTCTTCACCACACAACCTCCTCCCACTCATTATATTCATCGCCATGCTGTATCGCCCCAAATGTATTACCTCACATTTCTCTGGGTTGACTTTAGTTTAGTTTAGAGATACATAATGGAAGCAGCCTCTTCAGTCCACCTCTTCGTGCCTACCAGCGATCACCCATACAATATTTCTATCCTACACACTTGGGACAATTTACAGAAGCCAATAAACCTACACGTTCTTGGAATGTGGGAGGAAATCTGAGCACCCGGAGAAAATCCATATGGTCACAGGGAGAATGTACAAACTTTGTACAGACACAGCACCCGTTGACAGGATGGAACCCGGGTCTCTGGTGCGATAAGGCAACAACTCTATAGCTCCACCACTGTGCTACCAAATTGCTACTTTTCAGCCCAAATGGTCAGACCGTCTACAACATCCTATAGCCTAAAGCTTTCCTCCCCTCTCATGGTTTAATTGTTTATTTATTGTCACATGTGCCATATAGTGCAATTCTTGTTCTGTGTACTATCCATCAAATCATACAGCACTCATGAGTCTTGGTTTTTTTTTAAACATTTTTTTTAGATGTTTTTAGATGTTTTTATTAAGGACAGTGCATATTTATAAACATTTGCATGCAATACGCAAGATTATAGCTATAGGCTAATTTCCATCTGTAGTCCCTCTGGTAAACCAGGTTAACACATCACAACACATTCAATCCATAAGAAAAGAATCAAAACAAAACAAAAGACAAACAAAAAACATAACAAAACAGACAATAAAGTTAAAAAGTAACAATAAAAGACTGCCAGATGATTATATTACAGTTGATTATGAATACAGGTTTGATTTTCCAGTAACCATTTTTTGAGTTGTTTTGTAAATGTGGAGATGGTTGGCAGATCCCGTATGAAGCAGGGGATCGCGTTCCAGGTATGCGACGCTCCATAGGAAAATACTGTCTGGCCAAATACACTTTTCTTAAACGGGACAACACAATCACCCCTGGATGCTGCTCTTGTTCTTGGTTTCCTAGTCCTCCAAAATATTAGAAATGGAATTTAAACTGGAGATGGGATCCAATAGATCCCCTTCTGGAACAGCACACAGAGAGTCATCATGTTTTGGTGCCGTCTTGGTTCACAATGAGTGCTTATTTCTATCAGGATAAAATGTTCACAGACTCACAGATGTAGCAAGGCAGGCGGCAATCTGAAGCACTGCTGAAAACCCTGTGCTGAAGTTGGAACAATTGGAATCAGGGAAGCCCTCTTTGTTACTTCAGTCTAGAATGTTCAGTCTAGATCCTGAGATATGACATTCCCTTAACAAAGGCTTGGTAGCTGTTCTTGATTAATCTCTGCCATTCTAAACAAAGATTTATACTACCCCTCAGAATCGATTACAATGATTTGGCTTTAAAGTTGTGTATGTGTGTGGGTGGGGTGGGAGAAACATGTTTTGGTCTCTTCCTTCGGGGGATGCGACTTTTTCTTCGGTCGTATTCCCCGTCTCCGTCTGCGCCGAGGCCTAATGGCGGAGCTGGCGACATCGGAGCTGTAGCAGCAGCAGCGGCGGCAGCGGAGACCGGACTCGGCCCCGAAACTGTGGCGGCGGCGGCGGCAGCAGCGGAGACCGGACTCGGCCCCGAAACTGTGGCGGCGGCGGCGGCGGCAGCGGAGACCGGACTCGGCCCCGAAACTGTGGCGGCGGCAGCAGCGGCAGCGGAGACCGGACTCGGCCCCGAAACTGTGGCGGCGGCAGCAGCGGCAGCGGAGACCTGACTCGGCCCTGGAGCTGTAGCAGCAACAGCAGCGGCAGCGGAGACCTGACTCGGCCCCGAGGCTGTGGCGGCAGCAGCAGCAGCAGCGGCGGAGACCCGACTCGGCACAGAAGCTGCGGCGGCGGCAGCAGCAGCAGCGGAGACCTGACTCGGCCCCGAAGGTGTAGCGGCGGCAGCAGCAGCAGCGGAGACCTGACTCGGCCCCGAAGGTGTAGCGGCAGCAGCAGCAGCAGCGGCGGAGACCCGGCTCGGCACAGAAGCTGCGGTGGCGGCAGCAGCAGCAGCGGAGACCTGACTCGGCCCCGAAGCTCTAGCGGCGGCAGCAGCAACAGCGGAGACCAGGCTCGGCACAGAACCTGCGGTGGCGGCAGCAGCAGCAGCAGCGGCGGGGACCCGACTCGGCCCTGGAGTTGCGGCGGAGGCAGCAACCACCCGCGGAGTTTGAACCGTCGCCTCGGCGCAGAGGGAGAACAAAGGGGGAAGAGACAGAGACTTTAAGATTTTGCCTTCCACCACAGTGAGGAGGTGTTTGGTGAACTCACTGTGGTGGATGTTAAATTTGTGTTGATTGTGTGTTTTTGCCATTTTTAAAAATTATATGTATGACTGCAGGGAAACAAAATTTCGTTCAGACCGAAAGGTCTGAATGACAATAAAACGAATCTAATCTAATCTAATCTAATCTAAATATATCCACGTACAAATAATAGTACAACATTAACAGTACTCCAATCCTCTGACACTGCTCCAAGTAGAAATGATTGGAAAATAAGTCAGCTTTTGCATATTACGTTTATAACTTTCAATAATTCAGGATTTGACCTGGGTCTCTGGCACTGTGAGGCAGCTGCTCTACCAGCTGTGCCACTGTGCCAAATATCCCCCCGTATATCTCTCCTAATGTGACAGATCAGTCACATTAGTGTATTTCATCTAGAACAGTAAAAAGATGTGGTGAGTTATTCTCTTGTTTCACAACATGGCCTTACACCAATTTGGAACCGTTACAATTTAATCTTAATCTTTTTCCATAAGGACAGGTGGTGCAGCAGTAGAGTTGCTGCCTTACAGCACCAGAGACCCGGTTTCGATCCTGACTATGGGTGCTGTCTGTACGGAGTTTGTACCTTCTCCCTGAGACCGCATGGGTTTTCTCCGGGTGCTCCGGGTTTCCTCCCACACTGCAAAGGCGTACAGGTTTGTAGGTTAATTGGCTTCTGGACTTCCAGACTGAAGAATGGTCTCAACCCAAAATGCCACCTATTCAAGTTCTCCTGAGATGCTGCCTGACCTGCTAAATTACTAATAAATGTCACCTATTCATGTTCTCCAGAGATGCTGCATAGTTTCCACAGCACTCTGTGTTCTTTTGAGCAGGAATGTTTTCCTGACCTCCATGCTCTCCTGTCCTTTTCCTGGTTCCCTAGCTGAGCCACCCATTGTACTATGGTCTTGCAGTACTCTCAAGGAAACTTCCTTCCTCCATCACCTTGCTTTATCAACAAAGGACTAGAGAGGACTAAAATACAAAAACTGGGATGTAATGCTGAGACCTTATAAGGAGCTGCTCACGCCACATTTGGAGTCTTGTGAACAGTTCTGGGCCCCAAATCTGAGGATGGAGGTGCTGCCGCTGGAGAGAGTGCAGAGAAGGTTTACAAGAATGATCCCAAAAATGAGTGGGTTAACATGTGATGAGTATTTATGATCAGGCGGCGACATCACCACGGAGGTCCGCTGGACTGGAGAGCGGCATCTCCGGCCTGGATCGATCGCCTCAGGGCAGAGGGAGAACAAGGAGGGAAGAGACGGAGACTAAGACTTTGCCTCCATCACAGTGAGGATGTGCTTGGTGAACTCACTGTGGTGGATGTTTAATTTGTGTTTATTGTAAGTTTTGTTTTTATTGGTTCTGTGTATGACTGCAGGCAACATAATTTCGTTCAGACCGAAAGGTCTGAATGACAATAAAGGAATCTAATTCTAATCTATTTGATGGCACTCGGCCTATATATACTCTCTGGAGTTTAAAAGGATGAAGAGAAACCTCATCGAAACTCACCGAATAGTGAAAGGCTTGGATAGAGTGGATGTGGAGAGGATGTTTGTACTAGTGGGAAAGTATAGGACCAGAGGTCATAGCCTCAGAATAAAAGGACGTTCCTTTAGGAAGGAGATGAGGAGGAATTTCTTTAGTCAGAGGGTGGTGAATCTGTGTCATTCATTACCACAGACAGTTATGGAGGCCAAGTCAATGGATATTTTTAAGGCAGAGATAGATAGACTCATAATTAGTACTGGTGTCAGTGGTTATGGGTAGAAGGTAGGAGAATGGGGTTGAGAGGGAAAGATAGATCAGCCATGATTGAATGGCGTAGTAGACTAAATGGGCCAAATGGCCTAATTCTGCTCCTGTCACTTCTGAAAATCCCCTCAGCGAACTCCTGAACAACGTACCTTCTCTTTGTGAATCTCTATTCCTTTCAGTACAGGAGTGTACCAAAAATGGGTGAAATCTATTTCTACCCACAGGATGTTAATCTCCCACTCTTCTCTTATCTCTCATTAGCTCCTGTTTTTGCAGTTCTGAAAAGTTTTACAGCTGTCGCTCACTCTCTTGTCACCTGTAGCGACATGGAAGTTAACACGAGTTGACAGGACTGTCAGAAAAAGGAGAGCACATTATGTGATTTGAAAGAGACTTTTAATGGTTCCGGATCTACTAATTTAAATCCTGTTGTTGGCAATTCTCGAGAACAGTTAGAATATTACTGTCAACGATCAGTGTGACTTCACCCAGTGGAAATGTACCCATTTTAATTGTCTAAGTCACACTTGATCACAGTTCAGAATCACAACTGTGAAAGGCTGTTGGCTTTCTTTCCATGCAATCGTGAGTGTGTGTAAAGTGTCACAGAGCCGTACAGCATGGAAACAGGCCCTTTGGGCCCATGTTGTTCATGCCGAGCTAGATGGCATAATGGGCCAGTCTCCTTTTAGCCCAAAGGCCTCTAAACCCTTCTTATCCGTATAGCTGTCCAAATTTATTTTAAAAGTCGGAATTGTATCCACTTCTGTAGCTTGCTCTGGCAGCTCATTCCCAATACGGACTACCCGTAAGTCAAAAAGTTGCCCCTGAGGTTTCTCTCCTATCTCACCTTAAGCCGACGCCTATTAGTTCTTGAATTCTCTACCCTCGGGAGAAAGTCTGTGAGCGTTCATTTTATAGATGCCCCTCACGATCTTGTACACCTCAATAAAGTCACCCCTCAGCCTCAAAGAAAAATGTGATCAAGAATATCTTGCTAACCAGGCAAAATTTGAGATTGCTAACTGTGTGAAAGTACAAGATGTGCTGGATTCTGTAATTAAATAGTAATTCACTTAAGAACAACCTGGAATGGCACTAGATAAAAATCAATAACATACCAAGAATTTTTCTCAACACACACAGACGAACAGATGGAATGCATACAGAGAAAACTAATTTTGATGTGGCAAACTAACTCCTTTTGAGGTTCATTCATTCGTGTTAATTGAGTTTCTTGCATCTCATTAATACAACATTTTGTGTTGATGTAAAAAATCTACCAATTATAAAGAAGAGTTAAGTGTCATTCATTGCATCATTCTCTTAATTGAGGGACAATAAAATCTTCTTCACTATGTCAGGCAACATGGTGGCGCAGCGGTAGAGTTGCTGCCTTACAGTGCTGGAAACACAGGTTCTATCCTGACCATGTCTGTCAGGAGTTTGTACATTCTCCCCGTGACCTGCGTGGGTTTTCCCCGGGGAGGCCCGGTTTCCTCCTACACTCCAAAGACATGCGGGTTTCTAAGTTAATTGGCTTGGTAAGAATGTAAAAAATTGTCTCTAGTGTGTGTAGGATGGTGTTAATGTGCAGACTCGATGGGCCTGAGGGCCTGGTTCCATATTGTATCTCTACATTAAACTAAACTTTAAAAAGTTGACCCATTATCTGCCATGTTTTGTCCTGCCTCTCCTCTTTTCCAGTTTTATTCAACCCCCCCCCCCCCCACCCCACACCTACAATCCGTCTGAAACATAGAAACATAGAATCATAGAAATGTAGGTGCAGGAGTAGGCCATTCGGCCCATCGAGCCTGCACCGCCATTCAATATGATCATGGCTGATCATCCAACTCAGTATCCTGTACCTGCCTCCTGATCCCTTTAGCCACAAGGGCCACATCTAACTCCCTCTTAAATATAGCCAATGAACTGGCCTCAACTACATTCTGTGGCAGAGAATTCCAGAGATTCACCACTCTCTGTGTGAAAAATGTTTTTCTCATCTTGGTCCTAAAAGATTTCCCCCTTATCCTTAAACTGTGACCCCTTGTTCTGGACTTCCCCAACATTGGGAACAATCTTCCTGCATCTAGCCTGTCCAACCCCTTAAGAATTTTGTAAGAAGGGTGGTGACCCAAACAATACCTATCTATGTTCTCCAGAGATGCTGCTTGAGCAGCTGAGCTACTCCAGCATTTTGTGCCGCATAGCTGACAGATTACACAACATTCTTGTACCGACTGCTAGAAGGCAGTAAATGGCCTTAAGGTCTACTCTCCATAACAGTCACTGTGCAGCAGCATAAAAGGCTGACATGAGGGCGAGGGAAAATTGCTGGCAGGAAGTAGGGGCTAATGGAGGAGAAGAAAGGTGAAGTCCTGGCAGTGAAATCATAACCTTTAGTGTCAATAATATTAACCTTGTTCCTGCAATACCCGAGCTGCAAGATCACGCCGCTCGCAGTGTAATTAACAGCAAGGCAGACACAATCAGACTGCAAAGCATTGACTTCCCTAAGGGGGACATTTTAATCTCTCAGTTGCTCACCATTTTAACTCCTCTTCTCATTCGCATACTGGCCTTTCTGGCCTGGGCCTCCCCTATTGGCAGAGTGAGACCCAGCGCAAATTCAAGGAACTACACCTCATATTCCACATGGGTAGCTTACAGCCCAACGGTATAAATGATGAATTCTCCAATTTTAGGCAACTCCTAAAACCCTCCCCCTCTCCCATATTCCCCCACAAACATCCCCCTCTCCACTGCTTTTCTCCCATACCCCATATAGAATCACACCTGTTTCTCCCCTCCCCCTACAATCAATAGACAATAGGTGCAGGAGTAGGCCATTCGGCCCTTCGAGCCAGCACACTGCTTCAATCCTTTTCTCTCACATCCTCAGTCTTTTCATCTCTGTCCTTTGTTCAACCATCAGCCATATCAGCCTATTACCTGCCAGGCTTTCTTTTACCCCACAGATAGAAACAAAGTCCTCTCTTCAAGCTTTCTCTCTCCCACCTCCCTCCCTCCCGCACCTACATACACTCTGTAGAAGGGTCCCGACCCGAAATGTTACATATCCATCTTCGCTAGAGATGCTGCCTGCCCCGCTGAGTTACTCCAGCACATTTGTCTTTTTAAAACCTGCATCTGCAGCTCCTCGTTTCCACTTGAATTCACGTACAGTTCGAGACTTGACGCGGGGTTTACAGCATGTTTTGCTGCATGAAAAGCAGGTTATATGTTGCATACGACTAGTGAATTTTATCTCAGGCACTGCAGAAATGAGCATTGCATGCATTGTTTAGATGGAGAAGAGACAGCCATTCCCGGCTGAATCTCATCCTGATAAGCAATGAAATGGAAATTTAAAAAAACATGCATCTTACACATAAAAAAGTACAGTGCAATGTTATCAGGCAATGTCCAGGCAATGTTATCAGTTTTGGTATTTATTAAAAACAAGATTGAAGTAAACTGCGTCCATTTTAAAAACACTGAGTTGAATTCATCTCCAATGTTGGAGATGGGTTTGTTGGAGCTGGATTTTTCCCCATAGTCTTTCTAATGAGGTGTTGCACAGCTGGCTGTTGTCAAACAAACAGCATGGCTCCCTCTGCAGGGCACCAGAAACCCGTGTGAATATAAGAGGCAATTGTGTATTTATTGGCCAGAACAACTGCTGAAGATCAGATTGGAGTCCAAGTCACAAGATGCAAGTTACAATATTGATTTCAAATGTCAAACCAGAAACAGAAAGGAATAAAGAAAAACATTGAAGAAATACGGGATTAAGAAGCAGAGAATAAAATCAATGAGTCTCATTCTTCTAAACAGATTACAATTACAAGCTGAAGGACTGAGATTCCATATTTGAAGAAGTTAATTTTTAAATTAAATTAATTTAAGAGACTTTTGGATTTGCAGACAATGGAAGGATATGAATTATGTACAGGCACATCAGATTTTGTCCTGGCATCATGTTCGGCACAGTCATTGTGGGCCGAAGGGCCTGTTTCTGTGCTCAACTGTTCTATGGTCTATGTTCATGTCTTAAGTTATAGGAGCAGAATTAGGCCATTCAATCATAGCTGATCTACAGTGGCTTGCAAAAGTATTCATACCCCTTGAACTTTTCCACATTTTGTCACGTTACAACCACAAACGTAAATGTATTTTATTGGGATTTTATGTGATAGACCAACACAAAGTGGTGCATAATTGTGAAGTGGAAGGAAAATGATACATGGTTTTCAAATTTTTTTACAAATAAAAAACTGAAAAGTGTGGCGTGCAAAAGTATTCAGCCTCCCTGAGTCAATACTTTGTAGAACCACCTTTCGCTGCAATTACAGCTGCAAGTCTTTTGGGGTATGTCTCTACCAGCTTTGCACATCTAGAGACTGAAATTTTTGCCCATTCTTCTTTGCAAAATAGCTCAAGCTCAGTCAGATTGGATGGAGAGCGTCTGTGAACAGCAATTTTCAAGTCTTGCCAGAGATTCTCAATTGGATTTAGGTCTGGACTTTGACTGGGCCTTTCGAACACATGAATATGCTTTGATCTAAACCATTCCATTGTAGCTCTGGCTGTATGTTTAGGGTCATTGTCCTGCTGGAAGGTGAACCTCCACCCCAGTCTCAAGTCTTTTGCAGACTCTAACAGGTTTTCTTCCAAGATTGCCCTGTATTTGGCTCCATCCATCTTCCCATCAACTCTGACCAGCTTCCCTGTCCTGCTGAAGAAAAGCATCCCCACAGCATGATGCTGCCACCACCATGTTTCACAGTGGGGATGGTGTGTTCAGGGTGATGTGCAGTGTTAGTTTTCCGCCACACATAGCATTTTGCATTTAGGCCAAAAACTTCAATTTTGGTCTCATCTGACCAGAGCACCTTCCTCCACATGTTTGCTGTGTCCCCCACATGGCCTGTGACAAACTGCAAACGGGACTTCTTATGGCTTTTTTTCAACAATGGCTTTCTTCTTGCCACTCTTCCATAAAGGCCCGATTTGTGGAGTGCACGACTAATAGTTGTTCTGTGGACAGATTTTCCCACCTGAGCTGTGGATCTCTGCAGCTCCTCCAGAGTTACCATGGGCCTCTTGGCTGCTTCTCTGATCAATGCTCTCCTTGCCCGGCCTGTCAGTTTAGGTGGACGGCCATGTCTTGGTAGGTTTGCAGTTGTGCCATACTCTTTCCATTTTCGGATGATGAATTGAACAGTGCTCCGTGAGATGTTCAAAGCTTGGGATATTTATAACCTAACCCTGCTTTAAACTTCTCCACAACTTTATCCCTGACCTGTCTGGTGTGTTCCTTGGGCTTCATGATGCTGTTTGTTCACTAATGTTCTCTAACAAACCTCTGAGGCCTTCACAGAACAGCTGTATTTATACT